>NW_026688180.1:300000-379601 GCF_030445035.2 Dasypus novemcinctus | reverse complement strand
ACAATATTACCAATGTTTGTGTGTGTGTAGATGTGTGTGTGTGTGCATATTTTAGGAGTGCTTTGTCAATGTGAGAAAAGCCAACAAGGCCTCTTCTCCAGGAGCTCCCCTTCTCTCACTACTATGCAGGCATAACAGGACCAGAAATCCCTACTCAGCTTCTAGGAAGGCCACAACAAAAGTAGCTTCACAAAGCCCAAAGGGAAAAACTAGAATTTTGTGGTGGCCAGGCCCTGATTTCAGAGCTGAGAGGAGAAACCTGTGATCCTGAATCCCTTGGTGGCGAATAGGTCCCACCTGCCCCAAAACACTTATTTTCTCTCAGATAAAGGCTGAAGAAATGCATTCTGCTCTCCACTTTTCAGTGTAGGCTTTAATATAGAAGTCTACCATCTTCCCTTCCTCTACTCTATCATACTTTAGAGCAGGAGGGACTACAGAAATTCCAGCTCTGGGTACATATGGGCAGAGGAGCCATAGAGAGGCTGCTCAGGACCATGTTTGCCTCCCAGCCTGAATAAACATGGTCTCATACTCAATGACCCTTTCATGAGTGCCAAACCCAAGAGTGGGCAGAAGCTGCTCTATGAGTGGCATATCTGTGGGCTTATGAGTGTAGTAACCTGATACTCTGAACCAAGAGTGGAATGGGGTGGTAAAGAAATATCTTTCCTTTCTGTTTCTTGCCTCCAATAGGAGGAGGACAGGGGAAAAGGAGAGCAGAGAGAAGGATTTAGCAAGTCTGAGAGAGGGAAGGGACATGCAATTCTAGGCTTGAATGAGGGATCTCTACATATCTTCAAGTATTTGTAGCCCAGAACATTTAAATTGACCTTCAGTCTGGGTCATATTTCCCCCACCCTCACTCCAAAACAGCCCAGTCCTGAATGAGGAAAGACAGAATACTTTCCTGAAGAGAGTGCCATTTTACATTTTAGAAAATAGAAAATGTTCAGTGCAACATATTATTTGTACATATTGGGGGTGGGGGAGTAATGGTTATGGTAGACCCTCCAGTGGTCAGGGGAAAATAGGGTAGAAGCTGCTTAAGGATCTATTGTGTGTATGTGGTGTTAATCTGTCTGGGAAATGAAATTTGAACTCAACAATAAGGTCTCCCCCTGATGGGCATTTGGAGATGGGAAGCCCACAACATGGAGATTCTTCATTGTCTATGGGGCAGCCACCTAGTACCTGGGGGAAAAGGTAGACAACAAATGAGGGAAAGGTTGGGGGTAGAATGAATGGGATAAGAAGAAAAAGAATGACCCAGCTGGTGGGAAGGAATGGAAACATCCCATTATTCCTATTCACGATCCACCAACACACAACCTGACCCACTCCTTACCTCTCTGAGGTCAATCTGAGCACCATAGAACAGTGGGACAGCTTAGAGGAAGTATGCATGAGCTTTTCTGTAATCATGAAGGCAACATCTGCAGGAAAGTTGTCTGGTGAGGCAAATTCTTTGAGGAAAGTGAGCTTGGTATCTCCCTCTAATCAGATTTTATGACAATAGGCAGGATCTTGTCCTCAGTGTTCACTGTTCATCAATCACGTGTTTAGAGGAGCTATGGTAGATCTTTTCCAGGGACACCTGCAAATCATGTACTATGGGTGAGTCAAGCATGTTCTACAAAAGTTTCAGTGAAACAGGGATTTGCCCTGAGCCTCTGACAGCCTACTGAAGTGAAGGCAGCCAAAGTCCCAAATGGGGACTCATCCATGTCACTGAGGTCTAAGCTACTGAAGGGCCAAGTATAGCAGCTGCTCACAAAGAAAGTATCAAAAGGGTTAGAGCTATTAAAGAAGAAGGCAAATGTGGCAGTGGAGGTACCATGAAAGGAGAGTAGCAAGAGGAGCCACCTGCTATACTGTTTTTCTTCAGGCCTAGAGAAAGGACAAGTTGGACATAGTATGGCTTATCCTAGCTCTACTCTAGTCTCTTCATCCTACCCCAGCTCTCATATAAAACACCCAAAGAAGCAATATTTAGTTCCCAAAGAGAGGCCTTGTGCATGGCTTTTTTGTTCCTTGGCCCAAGACCAACGTTCTACATTGTTCTACAGCCCTGTTCTACAGCCCTATCCAGGCTCTCCCTGGGAAGATTATTTAACTGGGTGTTCCTGAAAAGGAAGAGATGGAGGGCACGTTGTGTTGAAAGAGGGGAGGGAAGAAGTTGCCCAATGTTAACAGTAGCTTCACATACTTGAAGAAAAGTATATGGTGAAGAGGACCTTAAGGGGCAAGGTGGAAGTCCTTCTAGGGTAGAATTCTCTTAGGTAGCAGCAGGGCTTCTTAAGGGGTGAGCTAATGTGTTTGCTGAGGAGAATATACAGCACTAAAGCCATGACAGGTGCATCAAAAGATGCCGGTGCTCACCCTTGACAGGGAGACTATACAGGCCCTGAATTTGAATGGGCCATTGAGCCTGTTCAGTGAGCATCCCCATGGCAACTAGTGTTTTTATGAGCAAATTCTTTCTGGTATTTCTCAAGTACATTCACATATTTTTGCTAATGCTCAAGATAAACCAGTTGAGAAATTGGAAAGAAAGGAAAAGTGTATTAAAATTCTCCTGAAAAAAATTAAACCTTAATAATCTACACAGAGAAGTAACTGGTTGGAAAGAATCCACTGAGATCAAATCAAAAGAAAGAGCAGGTAACATTGACAAACAGAGTCAAAGGTTAACATCAACATTTCTGGAAACTGTGACAGGAGCAGTGGGAGAGAAGAGGACACAATCTAATCAATCAGTCTTCTTTGTAGGTGTTTCCATGTTAATAAATATGTGTTGGGACCATGTCTGCTAATAACAGTGAGTCATTCTTGAAAGCATAATAAATGTCTTTTAAAACTTACCCTGATTTAATTAATTTTCCCTGAAAGTTGATTGTACATTAGACTTTTGTCAAAAAATAAAAACCTGACAAGTAAAAATGATCAAGAAACAGATATTCAAGCTAAAGTGCATTTGAAATATAATAGTGCATTTTGGCCTTATAATATTCATGTGGTCTTAGAGTAAAACACAAAAATTCATGCAACAGGGAAAATTGGTGTCATGAGGACATTTCCTCCAGTCTTCCTAGAAAAAATACTGAGAATAAGCTCTTTTCTTTTTGTTTGCTGTCATAATAAAAGTATTCTTGCTTTTGACTGTCTTTCCCAAACTTTTCCAATTCTTTTTAATGAAAAATCATTCTTCAATAGTGAAAAGTACAGGTAAAGTTAAATGATCAAATGGATTACATAAACTATCTCTGTAACCAAAAATGGCAGGTGGAGCTGGAATAGTAATTAGTTGACATTAGTATACTTGTATGAAATAAAACTTGTTCAGAAACCACAAAGCTTAAGAACAGTCTGTATGAAAGCTAGTAGGTGCTCCAGAAAATGGATATAGTATACAGAATGTGAGGATATATATACAGAATTCACACCTAAGATATAAAAAAGAGACAGGGTTCTTAGACAAACAGTAAGTGAATACAAAATGTTTTCCACATATGAGCAATTTTTAAAAGACATGCCCATATAAAAACATGTCATTCCTGGACTCCAAAGAGATATCTGTTGACATGGCTGAACAAAGATGAAACTGAGCTAAACACTAAGAACCCAGAAAGAATCTGTCCAACTCGTCTTCCTATCAGTGTACACTGGTCACAGGCAGAATGCTCTTGGAAAGCATGGCTGATTGGTGGATGGTGCTTGGTAAGTGAATGAGAAAACCCAGATTATTAAGTAAGCTTGGAAGTTTAACTCTTCCCCATGTCTGTTTTCCTACACAGGTCAGTCCTATACATGAGAAAGAATTCCAAGTTTTCTCACTCAGAATCAACCCTGTCATTAGCAATTCATGCTTCATGCCCCATGGGTTTCTACTGCACTGTTACAGATACTCCTAAAAGAAATATATAATAGAATATAACTCCTGACCTAGAAAAGAAAAGAGGCAAACCAGTAAATCATGTTCAGTACACATAACTCACAGAGAAATACTGAAGTTAATGACTTTTCTCCTTTCTACTGCAATAGAAATGCCATGCTATTGGTAGGTAAAGAAGACTCCAGAGAAAGACCATCAAGAAGAGAAAGGGAACATGGTGACCTAAGACAGCCCCTGGAAAAGTCATCCTCAGAATCATTTGATAAAGGACAAATCCCACTTGCTTAGAACTTTGGAGGATGGTAGAGAATGAATAGAATAAAAAGAAAAATACAAATGCAGGTAGGAAATTTCCATCCCAGAACTGCCAGTCTGTTCCCCTCCCCCTCACTGGGTCCCACATACCTTGGAAGTCTCACAGAGGCAGCAGCCAGGTCCCTCTGCCACAGACACAGAATACAGAGCCACTCATGACAGCAAAATAGAACCCTGCACATGTCCAGGCACAGGGACCCCTGTTCAGAGAGACCCAGGCAGAATACAAGCTGCTAATTTGTGCTGCATACAGAAAGTTGTAGGGGGGGTGGGGGTACAAAAAGAGAGACCAAGGCAGAACAACTCACAAGAGGTGCCCTTACTAAATCCAGTTTCTGTTGGCTGGACCACCTAAAGCTGAATGGACTTCTGGAGTGGTCCATTTTCTAGATTGACTCCAACTAGCTCCCAGGAACAGGGGAAGAAACTGGAGGCAGAAGAGACTTGAAGAAAAAAAGGGGAAGGGGATGTTTTAAACTGAATCCTACTAACAAAATTTGTTGTTAATGGGGAAAAGTGTGAGAGAGGGAGGAAGTGGGATATATGGCAATCCCCTATATTTTCAATATAACATTTAGTCTAAAGCTTCATTTAAAAATAACTTTTTAAATTAAAAGATGACTATACAGAAAAAGTGGTTGCAATAATAGAGAAACAAAAAAAGATAAGACATATAAAAACCAAGGGACAAAATGGCTAAAGTAAGTACTGCTTCTACAATAATGACACTGAAAGTTAAATGGATTAAACTCTCCAGTCAAAAGACACAGGTTGACAGAATGGATAAAAAAGGATGATCCAACTATATGTTGTTTAGAAGAGACTCACCTAAGACCCAAGAACAAAAAAGGCTGAAAGTAAAAGAACGGAAAAAGATATTTCATGCAAATAGTAATAAAAAACAGCTGGGATAGTTATACCAATATTGAACAAAATACACTTTATCAAAAGCAGTTACAAGAAACAAAGTAGGGGGAAGTGGCCTTGACCCAGTGGTTAGGGCATCCATCTACCACACGGGAGGTCTGAGGATCAAATCCCGGGCCTCCTTGACCCATGTGGAATTGGCCCATGCTCAGTGCTGATGTGCACAAGGAGTGCCCTGCCATGCAGGGGTGTCCCCTGCATAGGGGAGCCCCACACATAAGGAATGTGCCCCATAAAGAGAGCTGCCCAGTGCAAAGAAAGTGCAGCCTGCCTAAGAATGGCACCGCCCACACAGAGAGCTGGCAAAACAAGATGATGCAACAAAAAGAAACACAGATTCCCATGCCACTGACAACAACAGAAGCGGACAAAGAAGACACAGCAAATAGACACAGAGAACAACCGGGGCAGGGGTGGAGGGGAAGAAATAAATAAATCTTTAAAACTAAAAACAAACAAAGTAGGACACTATATGTTAATAAAAGGGGCAGGTCATGAAGAACTAAAAATCATAAATATTTATGTCCCCAAATACATGAGGCAAGCTCTAAGAAAACTGAAGGGAGAAGTAGACACCTCTACAATAAAAGTTGAAGACTTCAATGCACCATTCTTATCACTAGATAGAACATCTATACTGAGGGTCAATAAGGAAACAGAGAACTCAAATAACATGTTAAATGAACTAGAATTAACAGACATATATAGAACGTTGCACTCTAATACATTCTTCTCAAGTGCACATGGGTCAGTCTCCAGAATAGACCACATGTAGGGTCAGAAAACAAATCTCAATAAATTTAGAAAGATTGAAATTGTAGAAACCATCTTCTCTGACTATAATGAAATCAACCTGGAAATCAATAACAGGCAGAGAATTGGAAAATCCACAAATGTATAGAAGTTAAAGAACACTCTCTTAAATAATCAGTGCGCCAAAGAAGAAATCACAAGGGAAATCAGTAACTATCTTGAGACAAATGAAAATAAGAACACAATGTATCAAAATGTATGGGAAGGAGAAGCAAATGAGGCTCAACCAGTTGCACACCTATCTAGTACATGGGAGGTCCCAGGTTCAGTCTGGTGCCTCCTAAAAAAGATGAGGAGATGTGCCCTGCATCAAAAACCACACGCTACAAGCCAGCAGACTCCACAGCCTGCGGCGAGCAGACCTCATGTGGGAGGTCCCAGATTCAGTTCCTGTATCTCCTGAAGAAGGCAAGCAAACAATGAGCAGACAGATGAGAGAATGATCTGGGGGGTGGGGAGGATGGATAGAGAAAAATCAAGTAAATAAATAAGTTTTTAATATTTTTTAAAATTTATTTTTAAAGGATACATAGATCACACAAAATATTACATTAAAAAATATAGGATGTTCCCACGTACCCCACTCCCCACACTCCCCACTTTTCCCACATCAACAACTTCTTTCATTAGTGTGGTTCATTCATTGCATTTGATGAATACATTTTGGAGCACTGCTACATAGCATGGATTATAGTTTACACTGTAGTTTAACACTCTCTCCTAGTCCATTCAGAGGGTTATGGTACCATCTGTCCCTGCAATATCATTCAGGACAACTCCAAGTCCCGAAAATGCCCCAGTATCACACCTCTTTTTCCCTCTCCCTGCCTTTGGCAACTCCTGTGGCCACTGTCTCCACATCAGTAATATAATTTCTTCCATTCCTGGAGTCACAATAATTCTATAGTAGAATACTATGCAAGTCCACACTAATTCATATTTTATTCCTCCATTCTGAGGGCCCTGGGATGGTGATGCCCACTCCACCTCTCAACTGAGAGGGGGCTTCAATCCCATATGGCTTGTGGATGGGATTCTCGTGCCTGCAGATGTACACTCTCTCAGTTCCTCGGTATGGCAGTTGTTAATCCTCATCTCCCTGTCAGCTGACCTGGGTAAGTCCAATGAACTGGACAGTAGGTGCGGCAACACCACTGAGGCTCAGGGCCCAGCTGGCACATGAACAGCACAGAGATTCAAGTCTCCTGGGCACACACCAACCCCAGCACCAAACATATGTTCAGTAAAAGGGACAGAAGAGGCATGTGCAAAGAAGTCACATCTTAGTCCAATTCCATCACACTCAGGAGCACAAATTCCAATGTAGGGCCCATTGGCAAGGCACCAAACTCTAGAGTCATCTGCCATGACCATAGGGTCTGGGTGTCTCTGTAGACCTCAGGAGCACCCCTACCTGGGATTGTATCTACTTTGGCTCTCTCTGAGATCCTGCTGAGATGTGCGTGGGACCCCTATGATGACCTCCCAACTTATTTTGAAGTCTCTTAGCCACATAAACTCATTTGTCTTTACCATTTCCCCCTTTTATTCAAGGTCTTTTTCTAGTTGCATCACCAGCCGGTGCTTGGTAGTAATCCCTTGGTGCCAGGGACTCTCATCCCCGGGAGTCATGTCCATGCTGGGAGGAAGGTAATGCTGAGTTTGGTTTAGAAAGAGACTATATTTGAGCAACATGGAGGATCTCAGGAGGCAACTCTTAGGCACCCTACAACACTAGGCTATGTTGCAATTTCAAGAGCCAAGGTTGATAAGCATAGGAGTCAATATCAAGGGTCCAACAATAGACCATCCTTCTTCACTAGTCATTGCCCCTATACTTAGGAGATTAATGCTGATCACTTAGAGAATGTGGCAGAGCTCCCCAGGATGGGAATTCAATATTCTTTAGGTTGTATGAATTTCTACTCACAGTGGCAATACCCCATGAACATTTGAACACATTTATATATCTTATATATGCCCACATGAACTTCCTCCCATGTATCCCCCATCACTGACATCCTGCACCAATGATCCTCCCCTGCCATAGTTGCAACCCTTCCGTGATCCAAAACTTCTTCAAAAATGAAGCCAAGAATATCACCATACAATTAATAGGAAAATGAAATAATAATATAAGTTTAAACATCAGAAATAAAATACATAATAATTTAGAAAAGCTAAAATTAAAACAAAGTTTACATTTTGGGATATTAAAAAAATAATGAAAAATATTTAAAAAATTTTTTTTGACATTTTGCCTTTCATCACTGTAATATTTTTTGTCCTGTGTCGATTGGCATTTTCTTCCATTTCTCTCCCAGTATATAGATATATTTTTAATTTTGTTTTTGAAGAAGTTTTACGTCACTCTCTGGGGTACTCTGATATGTCCAACATCCTCCCCATTTTCCCCATTCCCATATTAATAACTTTTTACATGTGGATGGGTCTCCTCCCATTGATATAACACACTATGACAAAATGATCACTTGCACATTCTCTAGAAGACTGCCCCAGGTGTGCTCTTTCCCAAATGCTCCCCCCATCCAACACCCTGAACCAGTAACCCTTCCTTGTCATATTTCCAAAAGAGCTTTCTCAACATTATAGTTTCAACCACGTACCCACCAAACACCAGTGTTCACCCGCCCTCTCCCCCAACCCTCCCCTCAGGTCCATGGACCATCCAACCCATCCAGGCATTGAAGGACAAATATTACATGACCTCTCTGATATGAATTTTGCAATTTGAGTAGACTCGGAGAACATCATTGATTTTTGAAGACTTTATGTTGAATGACCCAAGCCAGGCACTGAAGGACAACTATTACATGACCTCATTGATAAGAAGTAAGCAAACTGAGCAGGCTCAGAGAATGAAATTTTGGAAGACAGGTTTACAGGAGACAGAAAGGAAGAAGGTTGGGAGTCAATGCCCATATGGGCAAAACCTACCATAAGGTGGAAGACTAGTTGTGCAGTAGATGAGCATGACAGTGGTGCAGTGATGCTACTGGGCTAGGCAATGCTGGTCTGTGAGGGGGGTAGTGGGGGGAGGGTAGGTTAGACTGTCCATGGAACTGGGGTGAGAGTTGGGAGAGGGAACAGATGAACTATGGGGATATTTGGGTATGTGACTGGAATTACAATGCTGGGAATGCTCTCTTGTCAAAGATGGCAGGGGAGGGTTACTGGTTTAAAGTGTTGGATGTGGGCAGCACATGGGACAGGTCGTATCTAGGGCAGGCTTCTAGCGATTGTGCAGTGTTCACCTTCTCATAGAGTGTTGTATCAGGCGATGGAGACTCACATAACGAGTGGGAAGATGTTATACTCCCTGGGAACTTCTGAAATGATCTCATATAGGTGGGAGTCTCTTGAGAGCATAGGTAGTGCTAAAAGGGGGGAGGCAGGCCAGTATGTTAAGTCCTCAATGTTGCTGCAGGTAACTTCAAAGAGTTACTCTAGGTGGTTACCATGGGTCCTAAGGGTAGAGGGAGGGAGGAATAGAAGAGATGGAACATGGGACATTTTGGGGGTGATGGAATTGTTCTATAAGATCCAGAAAGGATGGAGAGAAACCATGTTAAACTTCATCAAAATATATAAAAGTGTACGGTCCAAAATGTAAACCACAATGTAAATCATTGACCATGGTTAGTAGCAATGTTTCAATTTTTGTACATCAATTGTAACAAATGTACCAGCCACAAGAAAAATGTTATTAGTTGGGGAAAGGGGAAAGGGGAAAATAAGAGGACATTCAGTATATTCTGCATGTAACTTTTCTGTAACCTAAAAGTTCTTTGAAGACAAAATGAAAAAAACAAGACTTTGGCTGAATAAATGGAAGCAATAGTCACTGTGCAAACAAGACAACAAATCTTATATTGATGAAAACAATGTTAAAAAGTTTTTTAAATTTGTTTTTTTATATTATTTCAAACTTTTTATTAAAAAATTTTCATACTTTGTTATTTTTAAAACCATCTTTAGTATAACATTTTCTTATTAATTATATTTGGTTATTTTTTTTTTTGGCTTCAATTTTGAAGAAGTTTTGGATCACAGAAGGGTTACAACTGTGGCACGGGAAAATCATTGGTGTGGGGTGTCACACTTGGGGTATCCATGGGAGGAGGTTCACCTGGGACCTAAAAATAAGGCACATGAACATGTTCCAATGTTCATGGGGCATTGTCACCATGGGTGGAGATCCACGCAATAACCAAAGAAATATCAAATTCTCATCATGGAGAGCTCTGCCACATTCTCTAATGAGACAGCAAGAATGCCCTAAGTACAGAGGCAGTGACAACTGTGGAAGGTGGACCATTGATGGGCCCCTGATATTGATGACTGTACTTATGAACCTTTACTTTTGAAATTGAAAGTTATTATAGGGTGCCTAAGCATTCCCTCGTGAGAGACTCCACATGACTCAAATGTGGCCTCTCTCTAAGCCAAAACTCAGCATGTTAATGCATTACCTTCCTCCACTGTGGGACATGACTCCCAGGAATGAGCTTCCTTGGCACTGAGGGATTACTACCAAGAACCAACCAGCAATGCAACTGGAAAAATACATTGACCAAAAGGGGAAAGGGGAAAGACAAATGAGTTTATATGGCTGAGAGACTTCAAAGACATCCAGACACTATAGGTAGGGCAGGCAGCTCAGGAGTTTGCCATCCTGTCACTGGGCCCTATTTTGGAGTTTACGCTCCCCAGCATGATAGAGTTGGACTCGGTTGTGTTTTCCCTACATGACTCTGCTGCCCCTCTATTTGAACCTTTAGTTAGTATTAGAGTTGATAGTTGTATGTCCAAGGGACTTAAATCTTTAGGTTGTCCATATGCCAGTTTGCAAAACCTACTCTTCAGTTTTTTGGACTCACCTGGGACAACTAACAAGGAGATGATGACTGACAACCACCAAGTCAAGAAACAGAGAGAATCTGCAACTGCACCAAGAAAGTTCCAGCTGTCTGCCCTGTGGGATCTAAACCCACTCTCAGTTAGCAGTGGACTCAGAATCACCATCGCAGAATCCTCAAGACTGGGGAGTGAACAATGTTCTAAAGTAAACTTAGGCGGTGGACTTGGCCCAGTGGTTAGGGCATCCGTCTACCACATGGGAGGTCCGCGGTTCAAACTCCAGGCCTCCTTGACCCATGTGGAGCTGGCCCATGCGCAGTGCTGATGCGCACAAGGAGTGCCCTGCCACGCTGAGGTGTCCCCCACCTAGGGGAGCCCCATGTGCAAGGAGAGCGCCCCGAAAGGAGAGTTGCCTGGTGTGAAAGAAAGTACAGCCTGTCCAGGAATGGTGCCACACACATGGAGAGCTGAAATAACAAGATGATGCAACAGAAAGAAACACAGATTCCTGTGCCACTGCCAACAGAAGCGGACAAAGAAGACACAGCAAACAGACACAGAGAACAGACAACCGGGGGTGGGAGAGGGGAGAGAAATAATTAAATAAATAAATCTTTAACAAAAAAAAAACCTTACAGTTGTTCTACTGTAGACTTGTTGTGATCCTAGCAATGGAAGAAGTTTTATCTTGGATGTGGAGGCAGTGGCCACTGGAGGTTCTGAGGGGAAGGAGAGGGGGAAATAGATGTAGTTTTGGGACATTTTTGAGACTCTGGAATTATCCTGAATGACACTACAATGACAGATACAGGCCATTGTGTGGAAGAGAGTGTAAACTGCAATGTAAACTTTATTCATTGCTTAGTGGCAATGCTCTAAGATGTGTTCATCAATTGAGACAAATAATGTTGATTTGAGAAAACATGGGAGAGTGAGGGAGTGAGGCATATGGGGATCCCCTATATTTTTTGTGTAACATTTATGTAATCTAAGTTTCCTTTAAAAAATAAAAAAAGGTATATTAAAAAAAAAAGAAGGGAGTGGAGGTGGCTCAAGCAATTAGGCACCTCCCTCCCATGTCAGAGGTCCCAGATTCATTTCCCAGTGCCTCCTAAAGAAACAAGAAGACAAACAGACATAGCAAGTGAAAAACAACAAGGGTGTAGGGAGAAATAAATAAAAATCAATCTTTTAAAAAAAGACATAGAATGATAGAATGAATTAAAAAATATGAGCTATTTATATGTTGTCAACAAGAGACCCAAACCTCAGATATAAGGACACAAGCAGGTTAAAAGTAAAAGGTTGGAAAAAGGTATTCCAAGCCAATGGTAATCAAAAAAGAGTTAGGTAACAATACTACTGTCAGAAAAAAAATAGATTTCAAATGCAAAACTGTTATAAAGGATGAAGAAGGTCATTATATATTACTAAAAGGGGCAATTCACAAAGAAGAAATAACTATACTAAATATTTATGCACCTAACCTTAGTGCCCAAAGATCCATGAGGCACACACTGGCAAAACTTAGAAGAAAAATGTCTCTACAATAACAGATGGAGACTTCAATACACCACTCTCAGTATTGGATAGAACATATGGACAAAGGATAAATAAAGAAAAAGAAACATGAAAAATATGATAAATGAACTAGGCCAAATGGACACCTATAGAGTATTGCACACCAAAACTTTCCAAGTGCTCATGGATCCTTCTCCAAGATAGACCATAGGTTGGGTTGCAAGAATAAGTTTCAATAAATTTAAAAAGACTGAAATTATACAAACTACTTTCTCTGATCATAATGGAATGAAGCTGAAAACCAATAATGGAAGAAAAAAGAGAAAATTCATAAATACATGGAAATTCAACAACAAATGTTTAAATAATCAGTGGGCCAAAGAAGATATTGCAAGAGAATTCAGCAAATATCTTAAGAAGAGTGAAAATGAGAACATAACATATCAAAACCTATGGGGGAAAGCGGACTTGGCCCAATGGATAGAGCATCTGCCTACCACATGGGAGGTCCATAGTTCAAACCCGGGGCCTCCTTGACCCATGTGGTGCTGGCCCATGTGCATTGCTGATGCAGGGTGCAGGAGTGCCATGCCACACAGGGGTGTCCCCTGCAGAGAGGAGCCCCATGTGCAAGGAGTGCGCCCATAAGGAGAGCTGCCCAGCACGAAAGAAAGTGCAGTCTGCCCAAGAATGGCACCGCATACACGGAGAGCTGATACAACAAGATGATGCAACAAAAAGAAACACAGATTCCTGGTGCTGCTGATAAGGATAGAAGTGGTCACAGAAGAACACACAGCAAATAGACAAGGGGGGAGAAGGGGAGAAAAATGAAAAATAAGTCTTTAAAAGAAAAAACCTATGAGACACTACAAAGGCTGTGATGAGAGGGAAATTTAGAGCCCTCAATGCTTACATTAAAAAAGAAAAAAGAAATAAAATTGAAGATCTGACTGCACACCTGGAGGAAGTGAAAAAGAACAGCAAACACATCCCAAACGTAGCTGAAGGAAAGAAATAGTAAAGATCAGAATAGAAATAAATGAAATCGAGAACAAAAAAACCAAAACAAAACAGTAGAGAGAATCAACAAAACCAAAAGCTGGTTCTTTGAGAAGATCAATAAAATCGACAAGCCCCTAGCTAGAGTGACAAAACAACAACAACAACAACAGAGAATACACAAATATAATCACAAATGAGAGGGGGGACATTACCACTGATGCCACAGAAATAAAAAAGACCATAAGAGGATGATGTCAACAGTATGTAAACAAACTAGACAATGTAGAGAAGATGGACAGATTCCTAGAAACACACAAAGCTCAGACACTGATCCTGGAAGAAACAGAACACCTTAACAAACCAAGCACAAATGATGAGATTGAAACAGTTGCCAAAAACCTCCAAAAATGAAAATTCCAGGACCAGATGGCTTCATGGGTAAATACTACCAATCATGCAAAGAAGACTGAACAACAATTTTGCTCAAGCTCTTCCAAAAAAAATTGACAGGAATGAACACTACCAAACTCATTCTGTGGAGTCGATATGACCCTATTACCAAAGCCTGATAAAGATACCACAAAAAAAGAAAATTACAGACCAATTTCTTTTTTTTAAAGATTTATTTATTTATTTCTCTCCCCTCCCACCCTGGTTGTCTGTTCTCTGTGTCTATTTGCTGCGTCTTCTTTGTCTGCTTCTGTTGTCTTCAGCGGCACGGGAATCTGTGTGTATCTTTTTGTTGCATCATCTTGTTGCGTCAGCTCTCCATGTGTGTGGCACCATTCCTGGGCAGGCTGCACTTTTTTTCGCACTGGGCGGCTCTCCTTACAGGGTGCACTCCTTGTTTGGGGGGTTCCCCTCCATGGGGGACACCCCTGCATGGCACAGCACTCCTTGCGTGCATCAGCACTGCACATGGGCCAGCTCCACATGGGTCAAGGAGGCCCGGGGTTTGAACTGCGGAACTCCCATGTGGTAGGTGGACACCCTAACCACTGGGCCAAGTCTGCCGCCACAGACCAATTTCTCTAATGAATATAGATGCAGAAATCCTCAACAGAATGTTTGACAACCAATTCTAAAAACACATTAAAAGAAGTAAACACCACTGTGATGGTTAGGCTAATGAGTCACCTTGGCCAGGTAATGGTCCCCAGTTGTTTGGTCAAGCAAGTATGAAGATCATTGTAAAAGAAGGTGCATTTCATGGACATTAACCATCAGTGAGTTGATTGCATATATGGCTGATTACATCTACAATCAACTGAGGAGACTGCCATCAATTTATGACATATCATCCAAAGACTTGAAGGCCTTAAAAGGAGAAGTAATTTCAGCATTCAGGGAGAGAATTCCCATTTCTGCTCTAGACAGCCAGCACCTCCTGGGGAACTCATCCAGGACCTTCATCAAAGTCTCTGCTTTGCAATCTGCCCTATAGAATTTGAACTTGTGCATCTCCACAGTCCAGTGAGACAATTTTATAAAATCTCATACTATTTATAGATATCCACTATCAGTTCTATTTCCCTGGAGATCTCTAATACAGCTTTGTACTGGGAGTGGTTCTTCTAACAAAAGGATGATGATAAACAGATTCTTAAAAATGGGATTTCTGATCCCAATGAGATTTTTGCAACTGGCTCTCTACTTTGATTAGATTCAAGGGAATTAATGACTCTGTTTCCAATAATCAAGAGGCCGCTGACAGTCTGTGGTATCAGTTGGCAATAGAAATACATATCACCACTTGATATGACTACTTCCATGCTTGTAAGAGGCAAGGCTCTGGATGAGAGTGTTTTTACCACCTCAACAGAGGTTTGTGAAGTTAAAGGTACAATTGTTAGTGGAAGGCTCTGGGTTCTGGGCTTCTGGGTTCCTGGCTTATGTTGCATAAAAGAATTTAAGGATACACAATAAGGTAGGCAAGGAAGTAAAGAGTTTATTAAGAAACAAGAAAATGAGAAACGTACACAGCCTGAGGCATGGACTGTGGGCATGAAGCCCTAGGTCAGGCTTTTTAAAAGTCTTTCCTCCTCCCCCTCCATAATGTTGATGGAAGGGCCCAGCTGTTTGCTATTCTAAATGATTGCTTCACCTCAGGGAACCAATGCTGAGGCCTTTTGAGGGTACCTAGGGCTTTCCCTTGACCCTGAATAAGATTCTCATTCCAAATGGGATTCTCACAGCCAGGGTCTTACAGGATCCATCGGGAGGTTTCTGGGCAGGGTCTCACAGCTATGTGGCCTGCCAGCCATATCGTCTGCCAGCCGTGTTGTCCACCAGGTCTTCAGCTGTGGCCCAAGTCTTCCCTTTCCCTATATTAAACTGCCTCACAATGATCTTGGTTGGTTATTCCTAAAGTCACTAGATACAGCTACAAGAGAAAAGGATGAGCTGACAGCTTCAAATTTGCAACTTAAATGGCACATGAATGATGTGAAAATTTCTATATGTGCCCTGAAAGAAAATCTTGTTTTGTGAAGTTGCAGACTTGAGATCTCTGAAAACCAGACTGAGTCTCATTGTGGGAGTAGCAGAGTTAAAAAGGAAAAGAAATCTAAACCTTACAGGGTGTCTGCTATTAAAGTGAGGGTATTGATGGAAAGGAGTAGAATCTTGAGGACTGAGATAAAGACATGGATTGATGATGATGGCAGCGGGGACATTGAAACCTTAAATTCTGCTGAGACTTTACCAGCTATACCTGTAATTGTCAGCCCTGAAGATACAGCCACCTGACCTCCTCCCTACCCTGGGGAGACAATCACCCAACCTCCAGCCTTCCCCGAGGAGTTGCAACCTCCTTCCCACCCTAAGGAGAGGAACATTCAATCTCCACCATGCCAAAGGACACAACCACCCAACCTCCAGCCTGCCCCAAGGAGTCTGCCATCAATCCCTACCTGAAGAGATTAGTCATATCTCACCAGATGAAACTGTAATGGAATGCCCTAAGGCAACTGGCTTGCAAGACACTTCTAATGCTTCACTACAACACACCCACCACCCCTCTTTTCTTCCAGACCTTCAAAACAAGCCCTGAGAGGTGAAGTACAAAGTGAGGAAGTACACTATACTCCAAAAGAACTGAATGAGTTTTCCAATTTATATTGGGGGAGTATGTGTGAGAATGGATATTAAGAGTACAGGATGATGGTGGAAGGAATATAAAGTTGGATCAGGTGAAATATATTGATGTGGGCCCACTAAGCAGAGGTTTTGGATTCAGTGTTTTTGTTCAAAGGGTTAGAAAGGGTTCCAACAGGTTGTTCAGGTGGCTGGCTACAACACAGATGGAAAAATTGCTGACACTGCCTGAGGTCAGGATGCCAGAATTGCCCTGGTATATTGTAGATGAGGAGATCTAAAGGCTTAGAGAGATTTGACTATTACAATGGATTTACTAAGACCTGCCCTCTTACCCCAGGAATGTCCAGAGGACACACCTTTCACCAGGACTGTTAGGAATAAATTTGTTAGTCTAACTACATCTTCCCTGAAGATCTCTGTGGTTGCTCCTCTGTAGGACAGATATTACCATGGTAACTGCTGCCATAGAACTAAGATGCTTAAAAACTATGGGGATGATCAGATCCTGGACCAGCAGAAGCCAAGTGGCAGCACTAAATCACCAAAGACAAGGTGGGTGTTGCTACCACAATGAAAAGCTGACTCAAAGCAGCAATCAAAAGTCTGAGTTGCATAGATCTATGGTTTTGACTAATAGATCATGAGGTTCCTAGAACTAAAATAGATGGGCAGTCTACTAAATTCCTATTTGATCTACATAAGAAAAAGGGCTCTAGGCCTACTGAACAAAGCCTATCTTGAATTAAAGAAACATAGAGTCAATTCCTAGAAATGAGACAGTTTAAGGATCTAGCACCCCTTGAATGAGGGATAGGCCAGGTCCCCTTGGGGAATAGTCTTGTTAAATACTGCCAAAATTTTATACTGTTAATCTTCCTCCCAGGCTTCCCCAAAGAGAGCCACAGCCTTTTACCAGGGTATCAATTCACTGGAGAAAAGGAAACAAGAAGATGTTAGGGGTTTATTAGACACTGGCTCAAAAGTGACATTACTTCCAGTAGACCCAAAACTCCACTGTGGTCCACCAGTCAGAGTAGGGGCTTGTGGAGGTCAGGTGATCAATGGAGTTTTAGCTCAGGTCTGTCTCATAGTGGTTCCACTGGATCCTATGGGTCCCCGGACCCATCCTGTAATTATTTCCCCAGTGCTAGAATGCATAATTAGAATAGAAATACTCAGCAACGGGCAGAATCCCAATGTTGTTCCTTGATATGTGGAGTGAGGGCAATTATTGTAGGAAAGTCCAAGGAGAAGACACTAGAACTGCCTCTACCTAGCAAAAATCATAAATCAAAAGCAATACCAGGGAAGCGGATTTGGCTCAACTGATAGAGCATCCGTCTACCACATGGGATGTCCAGGGATCAAACCCAGGGCCTCCTTGACCCATGTGGAGCTGGTCCATATGCAGTGCTGATGCGCACAAGGAGTGCCATGCCATGCAGGGGTGTCCCCCTGTAGGGGAGCCGAATGCGCAAGGATTGCACCTCTCAAGGAGAGCCGCCCTGTGCAAAAAAAGCGCAGCCTGGCCAGGAGTGGCACTGCACACACAGAGAGCTGACACAGCAAGATGATGCAACAAAAAAGAGACACAGATTCCTGGTGCCCTGACAAGAATGCAAGCAGACAAAGAAGAACACACAGCGAATGGACACAGGAACCAGACATGGGGGGGGGGGCAGGGGGCACATGGGGAAATAAATAAATAGATAAATAGATAGACCTTAAAAAAAAAAAGCAATACCAGATTTCTAGAGGGATTGTAGAGATCAGTACAACCATCAAGGACTTGAAGGATACAGGAGTAGTGATTCCTGCCACATCCTTGTTCAACTCTATTTTGCCTGTGCAGAAAACAGAAGACTCTTGGAGGATGACAGTGAATTAATGTAAACTTAACCAGGTGGTGACTCCAATTGCAGCTGCTGTTGCAAATATTGTATCATTGCTTGAGCAAATCAGCACATCCCTCTGGTTCCTGGGATATATCTACTGATCTCACAAATGCTTTGTTCTCAATTTCTGTTAATAAGGACCACCAGAAACAGTTTGCATTCAGCTGGCAAGGCCAGCAATAAACCTCAACTGTCATGCCCCAGGAATATGTCATCTCTCCTCATGTCAAATATTTAGGAATGAACTTAAGTATGTAAAGAACCTGTATTCAGAAAACTACAAAACAACTGCTAAAGGAAACCAAAGAAGACCTAAATAAATGGAAAGACATTCCATGTTCATGGACTAGAAGACTAAATATCATGTCTAAATGATTTACAGATTCAATGAAATTCCCATAAAAATTGCAACACCCTTTTTGCAGAAATGTAAAGCCAATTATCAAGTTGATTGAAGGGTAAGGGGCCCTGAATATTCAAATATGTATTAAAAAGAAGAACAAAGTTTGAAGTCTCTCACTTTCAGACTTTAAATCATATTACTAACTACAGTGGTAAAAACAGCACAATACTGACATAAAGATAGACATTGACCAAGGGAACTGAATTGACAACTAAGAATTAGACCCTCTCATCTACAGCCAAATGATTTTTGGTAAGGCTGTCAGGCCCACCCACCTAGGCCAGAACAATCTATTCAAGAAATGATACTGCAAGAATGGGATATCCATATCCAAAAGAAAGAGGGACCCCATCCCACATCTTATACAAAAATTAAACCAATATGGATCAAGGACCCAAAGGTAAAAAATATAACCATAAAACTCTTAGAAGAAAATATAAAAAAACATCTTCAAAATCTTGTGATAGGTGGTAGTTTCTTAAACCTTACATCCAAAGCACAAACAACAATAGAAAATGTAGATACATGGGACCTCCTCAAAATTAAACACACTTGTTCTTCAAAAGATTTTCTCAGCAAAGTAAAAATGCAGCCTACTCAATGGGGGAAAATATTTGGAAACCACATATAAGGGTTTGATATCCATGTTATATAAAGAGATCATACAACTCAATGATAAGAAGACAAGCAATGCAAATAATAAATGGGCAAAATACTTGAACAGACATTTCTCCAAAGAAGAAATACAAATGGCCAAAAAATAGGAAAAAATGTTCAGCATCACTAGTTATTAGGGAAATGCAAATCAAGACTACAATGAGATATAATTTCATGATCTATAAAATGACCATTTTTAAAAAACAGAAAACTACAAGTGATGGAGAGGATATGGAGAAATGGGAATACTCCTTCACTGTCAGTGGCAATGTAGAATGATGCAGTCTGGTGATACCTCAAGAAGCTGAATATAGAACTGCTGTATGACCCAGCAACACTGTTACTAGGAATATATTCAGAAGAACTGAAAGTAAGGATGCTAACTGACATTTGCACAGTAAGGTTCATAGCAACATTATTCACAACTGCTAAATATGGAAACAACCCAAGTGTCCATCAACCAGTGAATGGATAAACAAAATGTGGTATATACATACAATGGAATACTTTTCAGCTGTAAGAAGAAATGAAATTGGGAAGCATATGACAACATGGATGAACCTGAGGATATTATGTTGAGAGAGATAAGCCAGACACAAGAACAAATATTGTATGGTCTCACTAATATGAACTAAATATGATGAGTAAACTCATGGATATAAACTCTAGAGTATAGGTTACTTGGATATAGAAAGTAGGTTGAGAATGGGAGTTGAAGCATAATGCATGTAGAAATTTTTGTAAGGTTTATTATAAAAGTGTGGAAATGAATAGAGTTGATGGTAACACATTATAGGGAGTATAACAAACATTGCTGATTTATAAATGAGATTGTGTCTGAAAGGGGTAGTCTATGGACATAAATGCCAATTGAAAGGAAGCTAGAGGATAATCTAGGGACTATATAACAGTGATTTCGGTGGCAGATGAAGATTGTGGTTAATTGCATAAGAATGTTCTTCTGGAAGGTGGAAGTTAAAGAGATGGAGGGATCACTTCGCCTGGGAGAAAAAAACAGAGGACAGACGGTGACTGTATGGAGGGCTGCCATGGGGCTCAGTACACCATGAGATGGCAAGACACCACCCAGAAGAGAGAAGGGCAAAGGAAAGAGTCTCAGCTGGCTGAAAAATCCCATGATTAGAGCTGCAAAAGCTGTAGGAGGTGCACAACCTCCCACCTATGAAGCAAATTGTAGTCTGCAGACTGCAGCAGTGGACTGCACTGGCTATGGACTGAGGGGGTTGCAGGGGTCTTCTTCTCAAGAAAGGAGAGAGGCAGGGACACAATCGACAGCAAATACAGATTTTGGCCAGCGATCTTGGTCTGCTGCATTGGCGAGGTCCCATTCTTCCAGGCTGGGTGGGGTTGAGACACTGTTTGCTCCGAGAGCTGGCAGGGAGCTAAAGATACTTTGCCTTCTCAAATATCCTTCTTACTGCCTTGGATTGGTTGCTGAGGAGGAAGAGGGAACCAGGGGTGAAGAATAGCCTCTGAGAAAGTTTGTTTGTGAGACTTGGCCAGCTCTGAGGACATTGTTCCTGCACTGACCACCCATCTGAGGAATTACTCTGAATGCACTCCCCACTAACACCTGGAGTCGAGTGATTTGGCAAAGAGTGCCACCTGCTGACCAGACCACAAAAATGCATGAAAAAAAGAAAAATAATAAATAAAAGATGCTGGCAGGTACCTGTACTGCCACTGTCTCCACGGCCCTTGGAAACTGGCCTGCACCCCATTACTGGGTCCTCAAACCCTAGTCTGAGCAGTTAAACAGAGGTGATCCTAAATATCTAGAACAAGTTGAACCAAGAGTTAAAGAACAGTGGCAGCACACAGCTACTTTGTAGTAAATTCCTAGGTAAAAGAGAGAAACTTAACTTCAGAATAAATGCAGCATCAGAATCAGATGCCTATTTTCGGGACTTGGAGTTGTCCTAAATGATATTGTGGACAGATGCTGGACATTATGTATCCTGCCATAATCCACTGGGTGGACTGGGGAGAGTGTAAACTACAATGTAAACTATAATCCACGCAGTTCAGCAGTGCTCCAAAATGTAGCAATGAATGTGCCACAATGATGAGGAAGGCTGTTGATGTGTGAGGAGTAGGGAGGTATGTGGGACCCTCTTATATTTTTAATGTAACATTTTTTGTGATTTATGTATCTTTTAAAAAAGACAATTTAATAAATATATATATATATATATTTTAAAAAGAATCGGATGCCTAGACATCCAGAAAAAATTACTAGCCATACAAAGTAAAAGGAAGTTATGACTCAGGAAAAGGACAAATCAAAGCTCCAGATGAGACACAGGATATAAAACAGCTAATAAATGAGATTCACACAACGCCTGAAATCAAATCACTGAGTGGAGGGACAGCATGGCTACAGAAATAAAAAACATTAAGACACTGAGGGAAGTGGACTTGGCCCAGTGGTTAGGGTGTCCATCTACCACATGGGAGGTCTGCGGTTCAAACCCTGGGCCTCCTTGACCCGTGTGGAGCTGGCCCACGTGCAGTGCTGATATGTGCAAGGAGTGCCATGCCACACAGGGGTGTCCCCCGCACAGGGGAGCCCCACGGGCAAGGAGTGCACCCCATAAGGAGAGCCACCCAGTGCAAAAGAAAGTGCAGCCTGCCCAGGAATGGCACCGCACACACACGGAGAGCTGATGCAGCAAGATGACACAAAAGAAACACAGATTCCCATGCCGCTGACAACAACAGAAGCAGACAAGGAAGAACATGCAGCAAATAGACACAGAGAGCAGACAACTGGGGTGGGAGGGGAAGGGCAGAGAAAGAAATAAATAAATCTTAAAAAAAAAAAAGGAAGAAAGAAGAAGACACCGAGTGGGGAGATCCAAGATGGCAGAGTAGGGAACAGCAGCTGCATACCTCCAGAAACTGCAGGAAAACAGGCAGGATTACCTGGCAGAAGGTGGGCCAAAGGACTACAGGGGCAATGGAGAGGGCAGCCAGCAAGGGAAGACCTAGCTGGCCAGGAGAGAGGGAAGACATGGAAGACAGAGCAGGAAGCCAGCACCCAGCCATCTCAGAGGGAGAGGGAGGCTGAGGGAGGGATTTGGCTGGAAGCTCAGTGCTCAGGGGGCCCTGAGAGTGAGGAAAGCCACCAGGTGACCAAGAGTACATACCAGTGCCCAGCAGGTTATCGAGGTGGGGGAGCTGCAGGGCAAACAGGTGTGGGGACTGGCATCCAGCCAGCTCAGGGGGAGAGAGGAGTTGGGGGAGGGGAGATAGGGCAGGCAGACTGGATCTCAGCTGGTTCCAGAAAAAGGAAAGATGCCAGCCAACTCTGAATGGGCTCCAGGAAGAGGGGAGGGGTAGCTGACCAGGCAGGCCCTCACACCTACACGCCCTGGGAGAAAGAGGAACTGGGTGAGTGCGGGGGTGAGATGAAAGGCACCCAACGGTCTGGATGAGGGGGTAGCTGGAAGAGGAATCAGGTGAGCTTCAGATGCGCAAATCAACCTGAGGAAAAGGAGAGTGAGGAGAGGAAGATATTGGGCTGTCAGTTGCCCAAACAGCCCAGAAGAGAAGGGAGCCAGAGAGCGATCCAGTAGATTGTCAGGCACCCTGGGGGAGAGGAAGTTTGTGTCAAGACAGGGAACTCAGACTGCAGGGGTTTTTTATTTCGT
This sequence comes from Dasypus novemcinctus, assembly GCF_030445035.2. Classification (NCBI taxonomy): domain Eukaryota; kingdom Metazoa; phylum Chordata; class Mammalia; order Cingulata; family Dasypodidae; genus Dasypus; species Dasypus novemcinctus. The sequence goes on along the minus strand of NW_026688180.1, from coordinate 356,516 downwards.
TTTTCTTCTTTCCTAATTGTTTCTCTACATATGGGGACTTGCAGAGGACAGGCTACAGTGCAATTGATTGGTGAGCACTGGCAGACCGAAATGATTTCTAGTGGCCTGAAAGGAAGACGTGTTTCTTGTTTTTGTTTTTTCCCTTTGTTTTGTTTTTTCTTTTTTCTCCTTATTTTCTTTATTGCTTTTCTTTCTTTCATTTTCCCCTCTTCCTTTGCTTTTCTTTCATCCTACTTTCTCTTAATTGGTCTTCATTTTCTTTCTTCTCTTCTCGTCTTCCTGGTCTTTATTTTTCCCATTTCTTTTTTTTCTTCCATCACTTTTATTCTTATTCCTTTTTATTTTTTATGATTTGTCACTCATTACTTTTTCCCTGGCTCTTTTATGGTTCCTTTTCTATCCTTTTTAAGATTCTTTTTCTCTTCTTCCTTTCCTTTTTTATGGTCTTAATATTTCTTTGGGGAAATACAACTACAAGGATATGGAATAAGTAGACTCAATTGTCAAAGAGGTCCCACAGCACAAAACCAAATAAAATAACCCTAGAGTAGAGAGAGAAACTAACCAACTGAATAAGACCATCAGGATAAACAGATGTCTAGACACCAGCAAAAAAATTGCAAGCCAGACTAAAAAAGAAGACATGGCCCAGACTAATGAATGAACTAAAAACCAGAAGATGCAGAACACAGAACAACTAATCAATGATGTCCAAACAAATATGAATTAACTTAATGAAGTGAAGGAAGAGCTAAAGAATATTAAGAAGACACTGGGGGGAAGTGGACTTGGCTCAATGGATAGAGCATCTGCTACCATATGGGAGGTCCACAGTTCAAACCCAGGACCTCCTTGACCCATGTGGAGCTGGCCCACGCACAGTGCTGATGTGTGCAAGGTGTGCCATGACACGCAGGGGTGTCCCCCACATAGGGAAGCCTCATGTGCAAGGAGTACGCCCCGTAAGGAGAGCCGCCCAGTGTGAAAGAAAGTCCAGCCTGCCCAGGAGTGGCACCACACAGACACAGAGCTGATGCAGCAAGATGACACAACAAAAAGAAACACAGATTCCCAGATCGCTGACAAGAATAGAAGTGGACACGGAAGAACACACAGTGAATGGACACAGAGAACAGACAACTGGGGGGGGGGGGGAGAGAAATAAATAAAAAATAAATCTTAAAAAAAAAAAAAGACACTGGGGATACATACTGAAGAAATTGTAACCATACATAAAGAGAACAGATCTGATAGTGATAAAAGGCACTATGCAAGAAAATAAAAATACCCAGGAAGCACAAACCAGCAGATTTGAAGAAGCAGAAGAAAGAATTAGTGATGCTGAAGAAGTCTGGTGCAAGAGGAATTGCAGTTTCAGGCCATGAATTTTAAATCATTATAACTAGGCTCAAACACATCTTCATTAATTAAAATAGGAACCATTATAATCAACATATCTTTGCCAATGAGAAATGAGTTTGTTTATTCCTATAGCATAAAAATCCATGCTTTGTGATTTGAAGAACTCTTAGAAAGCATTTTCTGCATCCTACTGGTTATGGAAGCATTTTCCCTGCAAAAAGTTGTCAAGATGCTTGAAAAGTGGTATAGTAGGTTGGCAAGAGGTAGGGTGAATATGTCAGATTAGGCAAAACTTTGTAGCCCAATTCATTCAACTTGTGAAGTGTTGCTTGTGCAACATGTGGTCAGGCATTGTCATAGAGAAGAATTGGGCCCTTTATGTTGGCCAGTGCCAGCTACAGGCATTGCAGTTTTGGTGTAATCCATCAATTTGCTGAGCAACACTTCTCAGATGTAATGGTTTTGCTGGGATTCAGAAAGCTGTAGTAGATCAGACCATCAGCAGACCACCAGTGACAATGACCTTTTTGTGGTGGAAGTCTGGCTTTGGGAAGTGCTTTGGATCTTCTTCTCGGTACAACCACTGAGCTGGTCATCGCCAGTTGTACAAAATCCACTTTTTGTCACATGTCACAATCCAATCAAGAAATGGTTTGCTGTTGTTGTATAGAATAAGAGAAGACAACAGAGAAGAGAACACTTCAAAATGGCGATTTTTAAAATTTTCAGTCAGCTCATGAGGAACCCACTTATTGAGCTTTTTCACCTTTCCAATTTCTTCAAATGCCAAATGACCATAGAATCATCAACACTGAGTTCTTCAGCAACTTCTTCTGTACTTGTAAGAGGATTGGCTTCAATGATTGCTCTCAATTGGTTGTTGTCAACTTCCGATGGCTGGCCACTACACTCCTCATTTTCAAGGCTCTTGTCTGCTTTGCAAAACTTCTTGAACCACCACTGCACTGTGCATTTGTTAGCAGTTCCTGGGCCAAATGCCTTGTTGATGTTGTGAGTTATATCTGCTGTTTTACAACCCATTTTGACTCAAATAAGAAAACTGCTTAGATTTGTTTTTTGCCTAACATCACTTTCATAGTCTAAAATAAATATAAAACAAATAACAAGTAATAAGTCATTAGCAAAAAAATAAAGCAAGAAATGCACATTAAAATGAGGTATAACATAACCACGTTTATTTAGGAATGCATGCCAATATCAAATGGGAAATTCCAACAATGCAAAACCGCAGTTACTTTTGCACCAACTTACCAGAACACCTGAAATTACACAGATAGATTTTTTTAAATAGTAAGATTTTAGGAATTGAATGGCAATATGAAATGCATAAACATATGCATTATAGGCATCCCAGAGGGAGAAGGAAGAGAAAGGGGACAGGAGGAGTGTTAGACGAAATAATGGCTGAAAATTTCCTCTTAGGAAGGACATCAATGTACATGTCCAGGAAGTGCAGCCCACTCCAAAGAGTACATGTTCTATCAGGTCTGCCCCAAGATACATACTTATCAAATTGTCAAACATTCAAGACAAAGGGAGAATTCTGGAAGCAGCAAGAGAAAAGAGATCCATCACATATAAGGGAAGCTTGGTAAGATTAAGTGTTGATTTCTCATCTGAAACCACAGAGATGAGAAAGCAGTGGTATGATATAGTTAAGGTGCTAAGAGGAAAAACTGCCAACCAAGAATTCTGTATCCAGCAAAGCTGGCATTCAAAAGTGAGGGAGATTTCAAAATATTTATAGATTAACAGAAATTGAGAGAGTTTGTTAACATGAGTCCTCCCCTTTAAGAAATACTAGAGAGAGTTCTGCAGGTTGAAATGGAAAAACAGGATAGAGAGAGGTGGAGGAGAGTGTAAAAAGGAAGATTATTAGTAAGAATAACTAAAAGGATAAAAAGAGAAATAAAAACAAAATATGGCATATATAAACCTGAAGAAAAAATGGCTGATGTAAGTACTGCCTTGACAGTAATAACATTGAACATTAATAGATTAAACTCTCTAATCAGAAGATACAGATTGCAAGAGGGCCTACAACTGAAAGCAGGAGAATTGCATCCAGCATCCATGTGGAATCTAAGCCCCCTCTTGATATAGATGTGGAGTGGACACATTCATTCTGAGGCTCACAGGATGGAGGAATGGAGTATGGATTGGAGTGATCTTGCTGATATTCTATTCATGAACTATTGTGATTAGTAATTGAAGAGAATGTGGCATTGGTGTGGAGAAAGTGGCCATGGTGGCTTCTGGGGGTGGAGAGTGGGAGGAGGAGATGTGAGTGTGGGGGCATTTTCAGGGGTTGGAGTTGTCCTGGGTGTTGCTGCGGGGACAGTTCCCAGACATTGTGTGTCCTCCCATGGCCCACTGGGTGGACTGTGGGAGAGTGTGGGCTATGATGTGGACCATTGACCATGAGGTGCAGTGGTGCTCAGAGATGTGTTCACCAAGTGCGGTGGGTGTCTCGTGATGATTGAGGAGGTTGTTGTTATGGGGGGTTGGAGGGTATATGGGGACCTCATATTTTTAATGTAATATTAAAAAATAAAGACAAAAAAACCAAAAGAAAAATAAAGAATACAAGAGGTTCCTGTGTGCCTCCCACCCTTCCCACCCCATTCCTCACACCAGCAACCTCCTCCATCATTGTGGCACACTCACTGCAATCAGTGGACACATTTTGGAGTACTACTCATAGATAATAATTTTAATTCCTCTCCCACACAATAGTATATGTTATGACAAGATATATAATGGCCTGTGTCTGTCATTGCAGCATCATCCAGGGCAGTTCCCATGTCCCAGGATTGCCCTCATATTACACCTATTACTCTCTCCCTCTGCTCAGATTGCCCATGGCCAATTGCCTCCACATCAATGATAAAAGTTCTTCCATTGTTGGAATCACAATAAGTCTCTAGTAGAGTACCAGTAGGTCTACTCTAGTCCATCATTCATTACCCAATCCTGAGGATTCTTAGATGGTGCACCATCCCAGAAATGTTGCTTTATAGCAAAATAAATCTTTGCTTTATTAAAAAAAAAAAGATTGACGAATGGATAAAGAAATACTACCTATCTATATGCTGACTAAAAGAAACTCACCTTAGACCCTGTGAGGCCAGGAGATTGCAAGTGGAAGGTTGGCAAACGATTTTACATGTGAACAATAACCAAAAAAGGACAAGAGTAGCTATACTAATATCACACAAAATAAACCTTAAATGCAGAAGTACTGTAAGAGACAAAGAAGGGTACTTTATATTAATAAAAGGGGAAATCTATCAAGAAGAAAGAACAATCATGAATATTTATGCATGTAACCAGGGTTCCCCAAAATACATGAGTCAAACAATGGAAAAACTAAGAGGGGAAACAGATGCCTCTAAACACAGTGTGGTACGTTAATGCACCATTATCATCATTAGACAGAACATCTCAACAGATGGCTAATAAAAAAACAGAGAACTTGAATAATATGTTACAGGAACTAGACCAAACAGATATATACAGAACATTACACCCAAATACAGTGGGATATACATTCTTCTCGATTGCACATGGATCACTCTCCAGGATAAACCACATGCTAGGTCACAAAACAAGTCTCACTGAACTTGGAAAGACTAAAATTTTACTAAGTAATTCTCTGACCACAATGGAATGAAGCTGGAAATTAATAAGCAGCAGAGAACCAGAATAGACACAAATATATTTAAGCTAAAAACACACTCTAAAATAACCCATGAGTCAAGGAGTAATTTGCAAAAGAAATCAGTAACTACCTTGAAATGAATGAAAATGAGAACATATATCAAAACTTAAGGGATGTATCTGTAGCAGTGCTGAGAAGGAAATCAATAGCCATAAGTACCTATTTTAAAAAGGAAGAAAGTGCTAAAATCAAAGACATAAGTGCACACATAGAGGAACTAGAAAAAGAACAACAAACTAGTTCCAAAGTAAGCATAAAGAAGGAAATAAAGATTAGAGCAGGTGGTGGACTTGGCCCAGTGGTTAGGGCATCCGTCTACCACATGGGAGGTCCGAGATTCAAACCCTGGGCCTCCTTCACCCGTGTGGAGCTGGCCCATGCGCAGTGTTGATGCACACAAGGAGTGCCCTGCAACGCAGGGGTGTCCCCCATGTAGCGGAGCCCCATATGCATGGAGTGCAACCCAAAAGGAGAGTCACCCAGTGCGAAAGAAAGTGCAGCCTGCCCAGGAATGGCGCTGCACTCACGGAGAGCTGACACAACAAGATGATGCAACAAAAAGAGGCACAGATTCCCATGCTGCTGACAACAACAGAAGCAGACAAAGAAGACTATGCAGCAAACAGACACAGAGAACAGACAATTGGGGTTGGGGGGGGAAGGAGAGAGAAAGAAGGAAAGAAATCTTTAAAAAAAAAGATTAGAGCAGAACTAAATGAAATTGAGAATAAAAAAAAACACTAGAATTAACGAAAAGCCATTCAATTGAGATTAATAAAATTGACTAACCCTTAGCTAGACTAACAAAGAAAAAAAGAAAGATACATATTAATAAAATAAAAAAACAAGAGAGGAGATATCACCACTGATCTCACAGAAATAAAGAATATCATGAGAGTATACTTTGAAAAACTGTATGCCAACAAGATGGATAACTTAGATGAAATGGACAAATTTCCAGAAATGCACAAGCAACCTACATTAACAAAAAAGAAAGTGATGAACTCAACAATCACAACTAGTGAGATCAAATTAGTCATTAAAAACCTCCCAACCAAGAAGAGCCCAGGACAAGATGCCTTCATAGGTGAATTCTACCAATCATCCCAGAAAGAACTAACACCAATCCTGCATAAACTCTTCCAAAAAATAGAAGTGAAGTGTATTAGTCAGCCAAAGGGATGCTGATGCAAGGTATTATAAATCTGTTGGCTTTTATAAAGGGTATTTATTTGGAGTAAAAGTCTACAGCTACAAGGCCCAAAAGAGTGCAACTCAAGACTACTTTCTCACCAAAGTCAGTTGAAGCAAGTCAAAGTCTTGTTGAAGCAAGATGGTTGCTATCTTGTGAGGGTTCAACCTTTCTCTCTTTTAACTACAGGCTGGCATAGGGCTTGTTTCTTTCTGGGCTTTCTCAGCTGCTCAAGTGCAAACTATCAAGTGATTGGCTCATCCTCTTCCCAGGGCTGCAGGATCAAAGTTCTCTCCTCTGTCATGCCTATGGAGCTCTCCCTTTATCTGTGTGTCTTCTTGAGTAGTGTCTATTTATATCAGCCCACCAAGGGGAAGGGAACTCTCAACCTTGAGTCAAATCAAAGGCCCTAAATTGATTTTATTACATAAACTTAAAACCTTTGAATTAAGTACAAAGACTATCACATCAAGAGCAGCAGGCCAGTTTACAAATATAATCTTTCTTTTTAAGGATTCATAAATAATCTCAAACTGCCACATGGAGGAACATTACCTGACTCATTCCATGATGCCAACATCCCTAATACCAAAGTCACATAAAGATGCCACAAGAAAAGAAAACTACAGACCAATCTCTCTAATCAACTTAGATGCTAAAATCCTCAATGAAATACTCCTACTTGTGTGCAACAACACATCAAATGAATTATACGCCATGATCAAGGTATGCAGCGATGGTTCAATATAAGAAAATCAATCTGTGTAATATACCACATTAACAGATCAAAAGAAAAAAATCATATGATCATCTCCACTGGTGCAGAAAAAATTATTTGACAAGATACAGCATTCTTTCTTGATAAAAACACTTTGAAAGACAGGAATAGAAGGAAACTTCCTCAACATGATAAAAGGTATAGATGAAAAACCCAAAGCTGATATCATACTCAATGGTGAAATGCTAAAGGCTTTCCCCCTCAGATCTGGAACAAGACAAGGATGCCCATTGTCACTGCTCTTATTTAACATTGTCTTAGAAGCATCATTCAAACACTTAGGCAAGAAAAATAAAAGGAATCCAAATCGTAAAGGAGGAAGTAAAACTTTCACTATTTGTAGATAACATGCACATGACATGATCCTATATGTAGAAAGCCCTGAAAAACTACAACAAAGCTTCTACAGCTTTTGATAAACAAATTCAGTAAAATGGAAGGACATAAGATCCACATGCAAAAAAAATGAGCACTCTGAGAAGGAAATCAAGAAAAATTTCCATTTACAATAGCAATTAAAAGATTCAAATATCTAGGAATAAACTTAACTTAGGATGCAAAGGACTTGTACATAGAAATCTACACAACATTGTTAAAGGAAATCAAAGACCTAAATAAATAGAAGAATGGGTAAGCAAAATGTGGAATATACATACAAAGGAATGTTACTCAGCTTTTAGAAGGAATGATATTTTGGCACACTCAATTCCATGAATTAATCTCAAAGTTCTTATGTTGAGTGAAGTAAGTCAGTCATTAAAGCACAAATATTGCATGGCCTCACTGATATGACCTAAGGATTTTGAAAAGACTCACAGAAATAAGAGTCTGGAAGATAGGTTACCAGGAGACAGAAAGGGAGTAGAGAGTGATGAGCTGATGCTCAACCTGGACAGATTCCACAATAAGGTGGAAGGGGGTGGTTTGGCAGTGAATGGGGGTAATGGTGGTGCACAGAAGAGTAGGGTTGATGGGGCCAGCGTATGAGGGTGAGCAGGGTGGGGAGGGTTGTTTGGACTATCCATGAAACCGGAGGGCTGGAAGAAGGAAGAGGTGAACTCTGGAGAGGTGGAAGACTGGGGTTTAAAATACAATTGTGGGAATGTTCTTTTGGCAAATATGGCAGGGGAGGGTCACAATTGCAGGGTGTCTGGGTGGGGGATGTGTGGGAAAAGATGCACCTGGAGTATGCTTCTATGGTACATGAATGTGTTCATCTTGTCCTAGGGTATTTTCTCAGTGGGTGGAAACACACACAACAAACAACAAAATATTAAACTCCAATCCTGGGGGGTCCTGCTCTATTCTCAAATAGAGGGGCAAGAATCTCTCAAGCACATAGGCAGTGCCTAATAAAAGAAAACTGACCAATATGTCAAGCTCTCAATATTAATGCATGTAACTATGAACCTTACTCTTGTAAATTTAAAACTCAGCCTAATAGTAACTAAGAGTTACTGTGGCAGTTTAAGATTATTTATGAATCCCAAAAAGGAAAGATTATGTTTGTAAACTAATCTATTCCTCAGGGTGTGATGCCTCTTTATTATATTAAATTCAGTTAAGAGGCCTTTGATTAGATTACCTGTTAAGATTCATTTGAGGGCTTTTTGATTTAGCCACATCAGTAAGGTGTGACTCAGGTTGAGTCTCTGCCTCCTTGATGGGTCTGATATAAACGGGCACTGACACAGACAGACACACAAGAAGACACACACATGCCCTGCCATGTGACAGAAAGGAGAAGGCTCAAACAGCTACAGCCCCAGGGAGAAAGGAACCATTTTACCTAATACATTACTGCTGACCTTGGGAAGAGAGATGAAACTGATACAGGAAACCCTGAGAGACAAACTCTACACCAGCCCCCAGGTGAAAGAAGGAAGAAGCAGAGCAGCTGAGCCTGAGAGAGAGAGCCCAGAGGGAAAGACTCTTTACAAATAAAGTTTATTATATTAAAACAAGAAGAAACTGAGTGAGCACAAAGAAAAATTTTAAATCTTAGACAGAAAAACAACAGAGCTTATGGGAATGAGACACAATAAGTGAGATTAATAATACAGCTGAGGCACACAAAACAGCAGGCTTGAAATCATGGAAGAACAGTCAGCAATGTAGAGGAATGAACAATTGAAAATCAAGAGAGAAAAGGACAAAGAGAGAAAACAATGAGAAAAAATTGATCAGGGGCTCAGAGAATTGAATGGTAATGTGAAGTCAACATACGTGTTAGGGGAGTTCTAGAAGGAGACAAGAATGGAAAAAGGGCAAAAAGATTACTTGAGGAAATAATAGCTGAAAATTTCCTAAGTCTCATGTAAGACATGAATATACATGCCCAGGAGGCATAGCATACTCCAATTAGCATAGACCCAAATAGACCTACCCCAAGAACATAATATGCAGAATAGCAAATGCCAAAGATAAAGAAAAAATTCTGAAAGCAGCAAGGGAAAAGCAAAACATCACATACAAAGGCTGTCCAATAAGACTTAGTGTGAATTTCTCTTCAGAGACCATGGAGGAAAGAAGGCAGTGATATGATATAATGAAGGTACTAAAAGAGAAAAACTGCCAGCCAAGAATTCTTTATCCAGCAAAACAGTTTTTCATATATGATGGTGAGCTTAAAATATTCACAGATTAAGAGAAACTAAGAAAGTTCATAAACAAGAATCCAGCCCTGCAGGAAACACTAAAGGGAGTTCTGCAACCAATAAAGAGAAGACAGAGAGGATTGGAGGAGAGAGTAGAAGTGAAGATTATCAGAAAGGGTAACCAAAAAGTTTAAAAGATAGGCAAAAATAAGATATGACATATGAAAGCCAAAGGATAAAATGGATGAAGTAAGTAATGCCTTTACAATAATAACACTGAATGTTAATGGATTAAACTTCCCAATCAAAAGGCACAGGCTGATGAAATGGATAAGAAAACATGAGCCATTCATATGCTGTCTACAGGAGACTCACCTTAGACCTGAGGATGCAAACAGACTGCGCGTGACATGTTGGAAAAAGATATTTCACACAAACAGTAACCAAAAGAGAGGAGTAGTAGCTATACTGGTGTCAGACAAAACAGGCTTTAAATGCAAAAAAGTGATAAGAGATACAGAAAGCCATTCTATAGCAATAAAAGGAACACTCCACCAGGAAGGAGTAACAGTCATAAATATCTGTTCCTTTAACCAGGGTGCCCCAAGATACATTAGATACATAGTAAAACTGAAAGGAGAAACAGACATCTCTACAATAATCATTGGAGACTTCAACACGCCACTCACACCAAGAGATAACACAATCAGAAGATCAACAAGGAAACAGAGAATTTGAACAATATGATAAATAAGCTGGACCTGACAGACATACAGAACATTGTAAGTGTAATTAATAGCACTGAATTATGAGTGTGAATGTGGTTTAGAGAGAGCAATATAGGTCATAGATATGTTATTCAAAGAATAATTAAAAGAAAAAATGGAACCTAGCCTATATATTTTAAAACACATTTTATTTTTAGTAGGTACCAGGGATTGAACAAAGAACTTCATACATGGGAAGCAGGTGCTCAACCACTTGAGCTATATCTGCTCCCCATTTTAAAACATTTTTTTAGTCTCATAATATAAAGTCTTACAAATGGATTTTTCAAATTGTAAGAACATACATTTTAAATCTTCTCCTGTGTATAGAAAACTTGCACTACAGAAACACTGTACCTATATACACATTTAAAAATTGGCCCATGTGGGAATGGCTGATTCCTCACTGCTTGATGCTATTATCATTAGCAATATTGAAAAACATATATTTAGATTCATTTGACAATATATAGTTATGCCATATTAAACTGATTTAATTTTATTACTAAAAAGGCATGGAAAACTTCATTGGTTTCTTGGAAATTTTTTCTTACTTTTTAAATTTTTAAATTTTGAAATAATTATAGACTTACAAGATGTTGCAAAAATGCTTTTGTGCACTCCTCACCCTCACTTCTCCCAAGGTAACAACTTACATAACTATAGTACATTATCAAAACCAAGAAATTCATATTATCCAATGCATTTAACTACACTACAAACTTTGTTCGGACTTTAGCAATTTTTGCATACACTCATTTAATATATTTATATGTTTAGTTCTATGACCCTTAAGACAGGTATAGACTTATATTAACACCATCACATTTGACTTGTTAGCCATTTTAGCTCTATCTTCATCATCATTGATTTGAGTTTTATGTGCTCTTTATTATTTAAATGGGCAATATATACATTTATATAAAATTTTAAAAGTTATAGGTTGTAGACTTTTTCATATCTTCCTAGATTTGTAAGGAGGCTCTCACTTCTTATTCCTTTCAAGCGCAAAGTCCATAAGCCAAAAAATTATTAAGAAAACCTTTAAAGTTAGGGCGTTCTCAGAGAAAATTAGCAGTACATGGTATATGCCCTGTGTTGGATAAAGGGCAAGTTAAGTTGCAGCACCAATTAAGTTCAAGGTCTTAATTCTTGTTTTGAAAATAATAGAATACAATGGGGACAGCCCTTTTTTCATCTAATCATCAATTCAGCACCATCCACATCCAATATAAAAGATTCACTGAAAGGAGAACTTTCATCTTTGGTACCATCTTAGGAATTATTCTTGCTTTGCAAGAGCTGCAAGGAAGCAGAAAAGCTTGTAGCTTCACCTTATAGGTGAATGTAAATGCTGGGACTCTTCAACTATTGAGGATAGGTAAGATAATACACTGAGGCACAGGTATGATATATCTAAATCCCAGATTTCAGATAAATTAGTCATGCCCCTATAAGAATGGGAAAATCCATCCCTACTGGTAAGGCATTCTGTTGTCCTCATCAGCGTTAAACTAAGCAATGTGTTTCATGGGCAAGAACTCCAGATGAACCTAAGGTCTGCATTTGGACAATGATATGAAGTACCAGATAAGCCAGGCACAGAAATGTGACTGGCCTGTGGCCATCATACTTTGAGAAGCTTCTGTTTTTGCAGCATGAACTAGAAACTTTACAATGTATTTTGGTTTTAGTCCTCTTTCCTGAATTAAACAGATTTTTCCCCATGGGCTTCTTTTATCCAGGCTACAAGGTTCCTCTCCCACCTAGAGATGATATTATCATCATAATGGACACCTTCCTCTTACAAGGTAGCAAACTCAGGGTCCAGGGTTGATACCAGTGATTCCCTTCCCAGTCAGTATTAACCTCTCTCAATCTCTTTGGTAAAAAGAGCATAAAGGGAATAAATGACCAGTCAGCAAGACAGAGCACTTTAACGCAAGTGCTCCGTGCGGAGAGTTCTGTGAGTGAGGTAACTTTGAATTAGAGAGCATGGCTCCTGGTATTCACTATTGGTAAGTTCTTGGTGACTTACCCCAAACCCAACAAGAATCAATCATACTTCGATATACTAACAATGAAAAAATTGGAAATTGAAATTTTAATGGATTGTTTATAATAACTCCCAAAAAACCATGAAATACTTAGGTATAAAGCGGACCAAATACTTCCAAGATCTGCATGCTGAAAATTTCAAAACATTAATGAAAGTAATCCAAGATCTAAATAAATGAAGAGACATATCATGTTCATGGATTGGAAGACTGTATTGTTGAGATATCAATTCTCCTTAAACCTTTTTACAAATTCAATGCAATTCCTAACAAAATCATAGGCTGTCCTATAGAAATTGACAAACTGATTCTAAAATGCTTATATGAAACAATTTTGAAAAAGTAAGACAGTTTTTTTCATACTATCTGGTTTTCAGACTTGCTACTGGAAAAAGAATAGATCAAAGGAAGAGACAATTTTCAAAAATAAATAAATATATAAATATATTGTGTGTTTCATATTTAAACAAAAAAATTTATTTTGCAGAAAGGTGCAAAAGCCATCCAATAGAGAAAGGAAATCAAAATCAATTAATGGTGCTGGGTTAAGTAGAGATCAATCTGTAAAATAAATGAACCCTGACTCATAACTTGTACCAAAACAAAATGAAATCAAATGGATTGTAGACCTATATGTAAATTTTTAAAGTATAACAATTCTAGAAGAAAACATGACTGTTGTGGGAAGCTGCCTTACCTGTTCCCTATTTGTTGCACTTGTCCCCATACTGATGAACTTTGCCATACTGATGAAGAACAGGTGCTTTGGAGTTACTAATAAAGATGATGCAGAAACTAGGGTCGAGGCTCTCAGTTCCAGAAGCTGTGAGTGTCCTGGTCCCATCTTTATCGCCTCTCGTGTCTTTCTCTCTGTCCTTTATTTCTTTAGTTCTGTATTGCCCTCCCTTCAAGCCAACCTGTCACTGAGCTGATTGCAGCAACTGGTGCCCAACGTGGTGCATGAAGGGAAGAAGGCTCACAGCAATGGAAGAAATCTGTAACTTTGGATTGGGCAAAAATTTCCTAGAGATATAACACCAAAAGCATGATCCATGAAAAATTAAATGAACTGAACCATTAAAATTAATAATTCTTAAAATTAATAAACTCTTTAAAAGACAATGTTAAGAGAATGAAAAGATAAGTCACAGACTCAGAGAAAATATTTTCAACAATTGGCATCTGGAATATATAAAGAACTTTCAAAACTCAATATATGGCTTATATGGCTAAGAGACTTCAAAGTGAGTTGGGAGGTCATTCCAGAGGTTACATTTATGCACGTCTCAGCAGGATCTCATTGACTGCCAAGGAAAATACTACCCCAAAGAGCAGGGCTCCCAGGGACTCTGGAGACATCTAGATACTACAGGCAGTGCTATGCTCCCCTGTGTGACAGAGTTTCACTCAGTTGTGGTTTCCCTACACATGGCTCTTCTGCCCTTCTATTTGAACCTATAATTAGTACTAGAGTTGATAGGTGTACATCTAAGACAATTAAATCTTTGGGTTGTCCCTGTGCCAGCTCTGCCCTGAATTTTAACGGAGTTGGAACACCTACTCTCCAGTTCATTGGTCTCACCCAGGACAACTAAAAAGGAGGTGGTGATGGACAACCACCACACCAAGATACGCTATCTTCAGCTAACTGCAGTGTTCTGCTTCTGTGCCTGCTTGCTTGCTCGCAAACGCACCCCTTCCTAAAAGGCTATAAAGCCACCCCTTCCCTGAGACTTGGGGCTGCTCTCTCCTCTGCGTAGGATGAGACAGTCACCACGCAGCTAATAAAGCCATCAACTGGAACTTTATTCAAAGTCTGAGTCTGGTCAATATCACTGGTCTATAACAATACTTCAATTGCAAATTTCAAAATATCAGGGATGAAAAGAAAAATCTTCAAGTGTCAAGAGAAAAAAATGACACATATAAGAAGAATGAGGAAATCAGAATGGCACTGAACTTCTCAATCACTGGAAGCTAAAAACAGTGAAATATGCCTTCAAAATCCTAATAGAAAATTATAACCAATCTAGGATTCTCTACCATAACAGAGTATTTATCAGTTGTGAGAGAGGATCAAAAATATTTTCAGACAAGGAAATCTCAAAAGATTTACCTCCCATGCACTCTTTCTCAGGAAGCTACTGGAAGATTTTTGCACCAGTATACTTGAGGGGAAATCAAAAGAAAAAGCAAAATACAAGTATAGGAAATGGGGTTTCAAAAGGGGAGAGCAGCAAAAGAAAGTCCCTGGATGACAGCTATACAGAAGGTCTGAAATACCACCAGTCCACAAAAGAATAGGAAGATGTAGGATTCTAGAAGAGAAGTCTAAAGGAAAAACATGCAAATGATTAATGATTTTGTCAATGTCATAAGTAAACTTGAAAGATTATAGGCACATTAGAAAATCAAGTAATGAAAATAATGAGTTAATTATTGACTACAGAAAAAAATAACAAGATGTATAAGAAAGGAAACAGAATACATTCCTTGATTGAACAGTTAGCAAAATATTTACATAGAATAATGTAGAAACTGAACACTGCATATCCAGAAATTATGATATGTCTATATTTAGAGGAGGGGGAAGAAAATGGAGGTAGTTGTGAAAGGCAAATCCTCATCTTCCATACTAAGAGATGAATATGTAATGAATAAAATAAATCCAAGAAATAGTGATAAAAAAGCATGTTGTTTTGAAATATGGAAACAAAAATAAGAAACAGCTAAGAGTTTAAAGTGGTGTCCTCTGGGAAGCAGGATTTGAAATAGAAGAAGTTGGCAGATAGGAGGCAGCTGTTTTTCCTTCTATGACATACTACTGTTTAACTTATTAATACATGTGTTACTCTGATTAAAATAATTTTGAAATAACCTAGAAGAAAAAATAAGTGTTTGACAGAGGTTATGTGTAAAAGTAATCATAAGACAGATCTAATTTAATAAATGATATCTATTATGTTTCCATTTCCAGCTGTTTAACAAAGCAAGTTATTCCAAAATATCCTCCTACCACAACACAACATGCAAGCATTAATTTGATTAAAAACTTTTTAATAACCAAGAAAAAAGCAAGTATATGACAGAGGTGTTGGGATAAATTAGAGAAAATATATAATTTTTGTTAAGATATAATTCACATACCAAACTATTCACTCCTTACATGTAGAATTTAATCATTTTTAATATAGTCACAATGTTGTACAACCATCTCCGCTATCTAATTCCAGAACATTTTCAACATCCCAAAAGGAAATCCCATAGTCCATCACAGTCTCTCCCAATTACCCCCTCTCCAGCCCCTGGTAACCATTATCTGTCTCTATGGATTTGCCTAGAACTATTCAGGACATTTCTTGTAAATAGAATCCTACAATTTGTGGTCTCTTATACCTTATTTCTTTCACATAGCATAATGATTTGAAGGTTCATCCATGATGTAGCATGGATCAGTACTTTATTCCATTTCATGCCTGAATAATATTTCATTGTATAAATATACCACACTTTAGATACCCACTCATCAGTGTTGGAAACTGAGGCATGGTGGTCTTGCAAAGGGAGATGTGCTCTTTCCATGGCTATGCTTTTAAAATAGGAATGCAGCAATTAAGCCTTTCGAGTCAACAGCATAGAGCTGTCCAGGGCAGGGAGAAATATGAGCAAACACACTTTATAGTTTGAAAGGAATACTAAATCTTTGTACTTTGAGATAAGTTCTTTAATTCATGAGTCTTGTTAATGTGTACTTACACTGCTTGTTACCTCGATAGCTGGAGTATATATAATGCCACATGTAGAAAATAAAGTTGTCTGAGGAGTCATTACTCACAGACCCCCTGATCCCAGCTCTCTCTCTTTCTTTCTCTCTTTGTTTCACTCTCTCTTTCTTTCTTTCATTCCCAATAACCTTTGGGTCCAAATCTCCAACATCTGGTGCCCAACATGGGGCCTGAAGAAGTCAGAGAGTCTTCCAAATCAGTATCGGGGACCATGGAAAAGAACTCATCGAGGGTCAAGTGAGATGTCCAAAGCAGAGTGACTCGAGTCTTCAAGATTAAGTAAGTAACATTTTTGCAAAGTCATCAGAGTAATGGGTAATCAAATGGGACATGTGGAAGCATATTTGCAAGTGTTAAAAACTTTATTGAAAGTGAGTGGGGTGCCTGTAGAAAGTTGTGAGTTAATAGAATTGTTTGCTTTAATACAAAAGTATTGTGGTTGGTTTCAGCCTCAGGAGTGTAATGTTTTAAATTTGAAACAGTGGAGATGTGTAATGAAAACTTTATGAAGAGCATATGAAAAAAGGGAATTCATTCCATTATCAGTATGGGTCTTATGCCACCAGGTAGTGGCAGCTTTAAATCCTTTACAGTCTGAAGAAGGAGAGAAAGATGAAATTACTATATTTCCTAAGCCCATAAGTAAATTTGAAATGAAAGAAAGTAAATTGGAACAAGAACAAAAGCTTGAGGTACTCAGTATTGTCTTACAGAGTAGTAATCCAAAACTGTGTTAACAGTCTGTCTAAACTGCTAAATAAGAGCTTAACTACATTTATGCTGCTCAAGTTATCTTAACTGACTGCTGATAACTAATAAAAATGTTTCCAAGCACAAACTTGCATGTTACAGACAACATGGATTCCAGAAGAAATTTTTAAAAGTAAAATCTAAGATGTGATATAACAAAAGACTTAAAAGCAGCTACACCAAAAAGTAAGAATTATGAGTCAATTGTAAACTGTATGTTTCTATTAATGTATAGTAATTGTTTTGTGTTTGTCTGTTTGTTCAATGTCCGTGTATATTATGATACCTCCAGATGGTGATATAAATTAATAAGTAAATTTCTAAAAGAGCTCTATTCAAATGGCCAAAAATTAAATAAGCACTTATATTAATACATAAGTTTAAATGTTAATAAGATCTCTACAATGATAAAAATTGTAAGTCTTGCTTAACAAAATTACTATAAGTCTTTTCATAAAAAGTTGTTCCTGCCTAGATTGAAATGAATAGTTTATTTCTCTTCACAGGATAAAATGAAAGATGTAAAACATAAATGATTAAAGAAGGTTAAAAGTTTGTGAGAATGCAGACTAAAATTCAATAAGTTTTTTTCAAAAAATCGTGTTTTGTCCTAATATAGGATGGCTAATTTTCATAAATTCTTGGAATGTAAATGCATGTGGCAAGTTGTAGAAAGTATTGTGGTAAGTTTAAGTAGGTAAATGTGTTCTGTGAAGGTAAAATTTGTCTTAAAATAATTATAGTCTATATGGTTATAAATAATTACAAGAAGTTTAATGAAGCATTGTTTAAATTAAAGTGTTTAAATGGCTAATTCCAAAAAGTCATCATTAAACAAACCTGAATTAATAATAACAACAATAATAAAAGGTTATTTTATAACAGGAAAACTTGGCAGCAGACAGCCTCCCCTGACAACT
The DNA here is from genome assembly GCF_030445035.2 of Dasypus novemcinctus. Lineage (NCBI taxonomy): Eukaryota > Metazoa > Chordata > Mammalia > Cingulata > Dasypodidae > Dasypus > Dasypus novemcinctus. The sequence continues at coordinate 338,566 of NW_026688180.1, read as the reverse complement.
TGCTTCTAGGAGACTGTTTCTGATATTGCATGCTACTAAGTATTTGAAGTAAAGTTCATTATTTTAACAAGCTAGTTTAGTGTTGATGGTATTATATGTTGTAAGAAGTTTGCCTGATAACTTAGTATGTGGGCTATATGGAATGTGTTTTTATTATTAAGGAAACAGGAGATGATTTTGTCCTAAGATAAAGTGATTGACTATTGGGAAAGAGTAGAGTGTGCAACAAAATCTAGGTGAATACTGAAAGTGTAGAAGGTTCATGGAAAATAAATTTTTATGATTAAAGTTAAATAAAATTTGATGGGTCTATCTATAAAATTTTAAAAGGTTTAGTATCAAGTAGTATACTAATGCAAAGTTAAAATTTTGTTCTTTCTCAAAGTCTCTGAAGTCATTAATCTGTTTTGGTAAAAGTTTTTATCCTGAATAATCAGTATAAAGAAAGTCTGTTTTATCAAAATAGCTTCTTGTGCTTTAACCTCATCATTTCCTCAGTGTTCCAAGGAGGAAAGGTCTTATCTCTTTTAAAAGAACATAATATTCAAACCTGCTTTCTCAAAATCAAATCCTGAAAAGTAGCCTTTTATTCCGAACTAATTACAAGAGATCTATTCTTTTACATTGAAAGAAAAATTAAAGTAATAGTTAAGTTCATTTAATATGTTATAAGTCAAATGGAAGGTGTTTAAAAGTGTTATAAAAATAAGTTTTTTTTCTTTAACTTCTGTTAATTAAAGTTGTATGAGTAAATGTTCCTATGAATACTTAAGAGTGTATAAATTTACCAATATCTCAGCATAATATTAAACAGAAGTACAATGTGGTTAATTATGGTTTTAATTATTATAAAAAGATATATGTCACAGAAGCAACCTCTTATCATAGATTAAAATAGCAACACTGTAGTATGCAGCAATCCCAAACACTGCTAGTTTGTTGTAAGAAGTTAATGTCCAGCTGTGTTGCTAACACTTTGTTTTAAAACTTGCTAAGACTTTCTTTAGTGTCTTCTTAGACAGGTCAAGCCAGCTGCATTTCTCTATCTGTGGAAAACCCAACAATGGTCTTTTGAAGTGCTTTTCAGGGCTATGTGCATAGCCCAACCATCTCTCCTGGTATGGGGATAATAATCTGGCTGCGTAGAAAAAATCAGTAGCTGAAACCCTACTGATGATGTTAACCAGTAATCCTTTTTTTCAGAAATAATAGAAACATCAGAGACAATAGTATCTTAAAAGCCTAAACTAGGCAAACAATTGGAACAAGCTGCAAAGTCCCTGCTGCTCTACAAAATTTTTAAATGTTTAGTTGGGTAAGATAAAACTATAATTTCTACTGTAATTAATAAAGTACAATATTTTCTCATGTTAATAGAATTTGTGATATTGTTAAAATATTAAAAATCTTTCATCTCTCATTTAGCTCAAATATTAAAACCATTGTTTGTATTAATTGAGGAAAGTCCTTCACAGAAGTAGGAAAACCTCCAGCAAGCTGCTTTAAATAATAATAAAAGGAAAGTAAATTGTGGACGTTAACTTAGCCTATGAATTGGATGTGGCAAGCACCAATATTGGCTTTGGGTGGAGTTTGTGGCAAAGACAAATCTACACAAGTACCCCTTGTGTCTTAATCACAATTCTGGAAGGAGGCCCAAAGTACAATATAAAAAAGCAATTGTGTGCAGCATAGGAGGTCCTGCGAAAAGTGAAACATTTAACCCAGTAGTGTCTGGTCACTCTGAAGACTGCCATCCCTATCCAGGGGTAGATTGCAAATACTGAAAGCAAGACAGAAATAATGGATGGTTATAAATCACTCTCAGATCTATGAAAAAACATCTGAGATACCTGCTAGTAGTAACAGGTAACTGTCTGTCATATCCCTGCCCACCCCACTAACATCCCTTTTAGGACTGTTAACGCAGATGCCTTTGTGAAGATCCAGGGCCCTACCACTAGAACCTGAGAAAAGGCAAGGTGGCTCCACTGAAAAGACAAACATCATGAGTACCAAACCCTGTGGTGCCTAGCCCAGCAGTTCTGGCTGCCCGTTACTTGCCAACAGCTCATAGACATCCCCCATAACTTCCTTCAAGCTTACTCCAATGACTGTCACATCAGATCCCTTCTGCTCTTGAGAAGAATGAGTCCCCAAATGCACAATTCAAATCCTCTGGGGAGCAATACAACAAAAATCTCCCCAAGCTGTATTCCTTACTTTACAAAAACAAAAAAGGGGAAAAATGGAAATATGGCCCAAGATTAAAATACTTCACTGAGACCTGCAGCAATTGCTGTCATGCATCACATTAACTTTACACATCCTGGAACTGTGAACTTGCAGCTTGTGTCTGCCTATGGACTTTGGGCCTGTGTACCCTCTGTTTATGCTATTGTGACAAGAATTGTAAACATTACAAAGAAAATGGATACTGGCCCCTCGGGCTAATGTTACTCATAGTCATAACCTACAAAAGAATTTGAGGAAAATATTTCTTAGTATTGCCTCTACTTACAAATGGTTGGGAAATATAAATAAGACAAAACAGTATTTGACCCTTAATCGAACATATCATCTTAAAGCCTGTGTTAGAGATCCATTTGTTTTCATAACTGGTAAGGTAACTATTAAGAATGACTCATTGCTTTATGAAAATGTGTCTTGTATACATGTCTACCAGAAAGTGTGTTGCAGGATAGAAAAACAATAGCGATGGCCAGAAGATAAAAAGGCACCCGGATACCTGTGAGAATGATGTGGATTTGGCAATCATCTCCTGAAAGTCAGTTATTGCTACATATGGTACAAGAATTCTTGAAATGGACTAAACACTTTATTGGACTGCTTATTATAAGCATTTTGGGACTGATTGGAATCATTACAGCTGCTGCTACTGCTACGGTAGCTTTACATGAAATTATAAACAACAATACATGCATGATTGGCATAAAAATGCTAGTGTTTTGTGGCATAGCCAAGAGCACATTGATGAGCAGTTAGATAATTGGGTTAATGATTTAGAATCAGCTGTCTGGCATATTGGAGATCAATTGTATAATTTAAACTTGTTAAGGGGATTGAAATGTGATTGGAATGAAAACAACTTTTTTTTACTCCTCTTGCCTATAATTCATCCAATATAGAATGGAAAAATTTTAAAAATCATTTGCTAGGTCATAGAAGTAATATCTCTCTGAAAATAATTGATTTACAAAGAAAAATATTAGAAATGTCTCAAAATCAAATTCATGTAGCCAATAGTAAGGATATTTTCTCAGATATGATTTCAGAGATTACAAAATTTAACCCAGTCAATTAGTAGAAATCCTGTCAGCATTTCCTGTCAACTTTAGGAATAGAGTTCATCATATTTGTTCTGATGCTCATGATTTTCACCTGTGCCAGATAGTGCTTTCAAAGAAAATTGCAAAGTGTAACAGCCATGGGACATGCAAATAATGTGGTGCTAGCAAAAGCACTTCAGTAACTTTCCCAAGTTGAAGAGCTTGGCTGGTAGTCAATGATGTGTAAGACTCTCAAAAGGAGGGCAACATAAACAGTCACCTCGACTAAAACAAAAAGGGGGAAATGTTAAAAACTGAGGCATGGTGGCCCTTCTCTGGAGAAACTGGGGGAGAGTATCTCGAAACATTGAGTCTTGAGCACCACTGGTACAAGAGGGCCTCAATCCTAGTTTCCCTTCTAATTGGGCTGGGCACTGCTGGGTTGACCAGGGTAAAAGCAGCAGCTCTCGTAAAAAGTCACTCTGATGTCAGCCGATTGTCAGCCCTAGTTACCCAGGACCTCAAGAACCTTGAACTTCAAATTTCACATTTAGAAGAGCTACTTGATTCCTTAGCCAAGGTAGTCCTTCAGAACCAGCTCCTTTCTCAAACAAGGAGGCCTCTGTTTAGCTTTAACAGAAACTTGTTGCTTTTATGCTAACCACTCCGGCATCATTAAAGAAAGCTTAAACTTAGTCCAGAAATGATTAGAAAAATGAGAAAAGGCTCAGTCAGCCACCGAAAATTAGTATGAAAGTTTATTTAATCAGTCCCTGTGGCTTACAACCCTTATCACTGCCCTTTCAGATCCCTTAACCTGAGGCCCACTCATAATCATTTAGTTTGATTTATCTGAGAGCAAGTGCAAACCGTTAAGCTCCTAATCCTGAACACCACATACCAAAACTTACCTATGCAGGACAATGGAGAGTACTCAAATTCAAGGGTTTGAAACTTCCCAAAAGAGAAGTAGGGAATGTGGAGAAGTAGGAGCCTGTGACCACCCCCACCTGAGAGGAAAATTCCACGGCCCCCTAACCACATACATCTCGCTTCTGTAACAAGCTTGCTCAAATTTAAACCTTATCTCAGAGCCTCCTCCTGTAGAAAATCTCATCAGCCTCTGCCAAAAGACCAACCTGACCCAGACCCTTGTAAATAACAAGAACTCTCCAACTGCTTGTCTCTTCTGATAGAATCCCCAGCACTTAATTAACTGCAAACATCTGCTTCTGTACATGCTTGCTTGCTGAGCTATTGCCCCCTGCCCTGAACCTAAAAGCCTATATAAACAAACCTCCCCCGCAACCCGGGGCTGCTCTCTTCTCTGTGTAGGGTGACACAGTTGCTGCATGGCTAATAAAGCTCTCAATTGGAACTTTATTCAGAGTCTGAGTCTGGCTGATATCGCTGGTCTATAACAGCGAGTCCAGCTTACTAGGTTGAGTTGGTAATATGATGCCAGTCATTTACAAAGGTCAAGAGATAGCTATGGACTTTGGACAATGGAGCAAACATGAGGACACAAAACAAAGTGGTAATCAGCTTTGGAATGCCAAGAGGCCACTAAATAGGATCCCCTACCTAAAAGGAACATTAAGAACAGCACAGAAAGGAGGTTCTGTTCCTCTTGGAACATCAGCCCACACAGTTCTGGATACAGCGTACAGCTCCTTTAATTAAAAAGAAAGTACTGGAAATATATTTAAATCACAAGTCATAATTTAACCCCTAGAGAATATTGGTAAGGCACGTTTCTGAACAGAAAATCTTCTGTTGCCTGAGGCACATAGTCAAATTGCAAACAAGGAAAAATGACAACCATTGAACATCTGACATGACTGGCCCTGCCATGCAGTATTGAAAACAATCCCTTTATATTACTGTGGTAGAGCATAAAAGCAATATGTGACTTCCTGGAACTTTCACTCATATCAAATAAGTACTGCAAGGTTCTTTTATTCTTTTTTTTTAAGATTTATTTATTTCTACCCCCACACACACACACTGTCTCCTCCCTGTGTCCATTTGCTGTGTGTTCTTGTGTCTGCTTGTGTTCTCATTAGATGGCTCTGAGAACAGATCCTGAGACCTTCCGGAGTGGGAGAGGGGTGATTACTCTCTTGTGCCACCTCAGCTCCCTGTTCTGCTACATCTTCTTCTTGTCTCCTCTGTCTCTTCTTGCATCATCTTGCTGTACCAGCTCTCTGGGGTAGCTGGCACTCCTGCAGGGTGGGCATTTCCCTTGGTGGCCGGCACTCCAAGTGGGCCAGCTCGCCTTCACCAGGAGGCCCTGGGCATTGAACCCTGGACCTCCTATATGGTTAATGAGAGCCCAACTGTTTCAGCCACATCCATTTCCCTTGGTTCTTTTATTTTTACAGGATTTTGGCAATAACCATTTTTTATGGATATCTTAGGATTTTACTAAAAAGAAGGCAGTCTAGCTTCATACCTTGCACATAAGTATCCTCAGTAAATACTGAGAATTTTCATTCTATGAAAAGAATGTAGCTGTGGCAGAGGAGATGACACCAGAATCCGGAGCCTGGGCTTGCCTCTCCATCTCTGCATAGCTCAGTGTGGCTCAGGCTATGCAGAGATGGAGGTTTTATCTGGTTTATCTACAATATTTGGTGTTCTAGTTCTGTATCGGATGCCTTATTCTTTCCCAGTGTTGTTTTTTTTTTTTAAAGTCCTTCGGTTTCAGATATCATTCCTAAGGAAATACCAAATCATGCATAAATCTTTCATTCCAGGCTTGATTTCCTTTAACACATATCAGACTCATAAATAGCCATGTTTCCTGAAAAACAAAAAATTCTTCCCCCATTCTTTTAATTTTAAGTAAAGAAGCCGTTTATCCAGAAAGTTTCCATTTAGCCCTCTTCAACTTTCAGAATTTAAAATAGGTAGATATAAGAGTTTTTGTTTCATTATGTTTTTTTGTCATACTTATTTTCAATTAAAAATTTTAGAAGCATACAAAACTTTAAAATTTCATTTGTAACTGACTCTTCCAGGGTATACCTTATCCTCTATGTAAGGAAACTGGATCAGCAATTTTGACCAGAAATCACTGCAAGTTTTTAAAACTACATATTTCCCATGTATAACACATGACATGACACACTTTGATTTTTAAAAAATAAACATTACCAGAAAATCTATCTCCCTATGGCATTTGCATTGTGGTTATACTTCACATCTCACTTCTCTTATCTATAAATCGTACCCTTAGAACCACTTAACATCACTACTATCATTTTGTATTTTAAAGTAAAATGTTTAAAATCGGAACCAGTATTAAACTAGAATGGAGATCCAGTTATACGTGCTATGTAGATCCAAATAATTGTTTTATTTCATTCTCTTAGGTAAGGTAAGATATTTATGGTCACAAAAGTAAAAGATATACCACCAAGCTTGGCTGAGTGTCCTCAATTTTTATTCATACATTTGATCCTCAGGCCAAATTATATTGTTCAATATTATTCAAGATGCACTTACACTCATGGAGGTATCAGCAGTCAAAACATGCAAATAAAGGAGCAGAGAAGGCAAGTGATTCTCTTCATTTTAGAAATTTCTATAATACTATTTTCAGTGTGACCTCGGGGGTCAGTGGAGGTACCTTGTAGTTACTTTAAAAATCTCATATGGTAAGCATAGATCATAAAAGATCAAACTCTAAAAGCACTTGGTTCAGATGCAGGAACAAGCAGAGATAATTCAAATGCACACATCCCAAAGTTTTGCAAACAAAAACCAAAAACCCTAGCAGAAAAGGTAGAGAAAAAATATTTTAAAGTCCTCCCCAATGTTCAAAATGTTCAAGATGATGAGAACAATGGGCACATATTTTTCTGACTTCTCTACCTCCCTCACTATATCTACATCAGGCGTGCACTTGCATATCCTCTATCTTTGGCTTCATGGAAAGGAACATTTGAGTACAGTCATTCGATTACTAATGAGCAAACTGAAAGATACATAGATAGCTACCTACCATTGTCACTGTCCCCTGCAGATGGAACACTGTTGCTAGAACTGTCCCATGTATGTGCCTGCGTAAGTTTGTTGGAGGAGATAGGAGGAAGAGTGAGGGCTGGGTCTGCAGGAGAGCAGGAGAGCCAGTCCACATTGAGTTGCACAGGGACCAGGACAAAGCAAAGGGGCAGCAGCATTTCGAAATGGTGTAAGGGTTGTATGGAAGTGAAGCAGATTTCATTGATATGGGGTTCATTTCAAATGTACAATACAGAAGGAGATGGTGCAAGGAATAAAAAGAATGATAAAAACTGAGCGTTAGTACTTATCAGTCATTTACTTTGCATGCTGTTAATATCGTTCATCTCAACAGAAAGCCCAAAGACTTAAAGTTCTAATGAAACATGTCAGCAGGACGCAAGTACCCATAGGTCGTGCAGAAAAAAAGAAAAAGACCTATCAGGTAATTTTTTGCAAAGGCCTTCCAAATAATTAATGCTCTTAGCAAACAATCGCAAAAAATCTGGTTGCACAGGAAAAGCTTAATAGAGGTGTGGATATATCCATTCTCTAGAAACTCAACCATCGATGACAGGATCAGTGTTGACCAGGTGTGATTTTTTTCCCCCAAGGCAATGTAAAATTTCTTTTTAAAGACACCTGTAATTCTACTGGCATGCTTTATTGATAATTGAACCTAGCCAAATCTTTTCTCAATCTCTGACACACTTCTCAATATTGTCTTTGAATATTGGTCAATATATATATTGGTTAATTTTGGACCCTAGTAATAGTCTAACAACAAGCCCAATTAGTCAGTCAATTTTGAGCACTCTAGTGGGCCATTAATGAAATGAAGCACATTCCTCTTTTTTTTTCATTAAATAGCCATATAGCAATATGCAATTTCATGTGTTTAGAAAATAGCTATATATTTTTTTCATTTAATCGTAAGGCAGGACCAGTAAAATAAATGGACATGGTTCTAGGAATGACATTTGGGTACATGCAATTATCTTTCTTTAAGGGAAAAAAAATCAGAAGTCAAAAGAATTTGAAGAAAACTATCACCTGACTTTAAGAATCTAAGTTCTTATTCCAACTTGCTGATTTGAGCAGTCTGCTTTCTTTTATACATAACACACAAATCACATAAATTCACATACTTAATTTTAAAATAAAAATTCCTTGGCTTTTTCCTAGGTCTACTCAGTCAAAAGGGTTTCTATCTTTTTTAACCATCTGACCTTCAGTTAAAATTACTAGATACATTATTTCCTAGAAAATGTGATAATTGCATACTGTAATATTTTTAAACAAATAAATGAAATGGAAATAAATTCCTAATATGTAATGCTTGTTTTATAAAGTTCAAATATGCTGGATGTTCCTCAAGATCAATTACTATTATTTACAGCAACCAAAGCAAAAGAACTTTCAAAACCGATTTCCTCATTGACTAGTCAAAATTATAAAAAGGTAGAAACCTTGGAGAGGGCATTACTTTTGTTTCCTGCTACCAAAAGATAAATAATTCATTAAAAAAAAATTTTTTTTACCACCACAAAGAACTTGAAATGATTTAACAGTACAAGTGGAAGGTAAGCTCTAACTTCGACAAGGTGAGCTTGGATGCCCAAAAAAGGAATTTAAAAAGTCACTAAAAACTTGATTGCTAAAGTGCAAAGCTGCACTTTCAAAGGAATACTGTTCTGGGGAGCAGCTGTAGCTTCCCATGAACGAGGTTCCAGGTTTGATCCCCAGTCCTCCCAAAAACAAAACAAACAAGATAACTAACTCTCATTGGGGAGCAGATGGAGCCCAGTGGTTGAGCACCTGCTTCCCATGTACGAGGTCCTGAGTTCATCCCTGGCACCTCCTAAAAATTTTATGTGATTTGCTTAACGTAAAAATATTTTAAGATTGTGTAGAACTGACTGCAAAGCTTAGGAGGAAGCCGTTTTTCCCTGGGGTCCTCGGGTGCTTTCCGTGCAGGCAGAGCTGAGCCATGGCCTCCATTTTCCCCGGCACAGGTCTGAGCCTGGGAGGACAGGAAGCCCAGGGCCCACGGCTCAGAGGCGGCATATGCTCAGAGCTCCACACGAGGGGCCAGCGAGGGGCCAGTGTTTGAGCCTTATTTCTCATACCATTCTGCTCTCCCTAAAGCACCACTAACCCTTGCCAAGCCCAAGCAACTTGTCAAAGGGCTTTGCCTCCCGGTCCATCTGAAATGCTGGGAAACCATTACACCTGGCCAGCCTGCTCAGAAATGAAAGGCTCCTCTGTGTAAAAGAATCATCTTTGTTCTTTTTGCTACGGGTGTCCTCCCCACCTTTTTCCCAAAATATGTGTATGTAGAACTTACGCTGTTGCCAAAATGCTTTACTGGAAAACCTAAGAACATCTGAGCTAGTTTTTGCTTAGAAGTGTCTGAGTCATCTATCATTTTCTTAAAAGCATCTGTAGTGAGTGGGTGCCAAACCCCAAAGAATCAAATATATGAAAACAAAGAAGGACCTGAGAGAAGGTATATAGCACCAGACCTTTAAATAAATGGAGAAATCAGAAGAACATTTCTAGCTGTAGCCCTTTTTAAAAAAAATCAATAAATATTTTGCACATTGCTATAATTTACTTCTGTGATATACTAACAGTAACTCAAAAGAAAGGAGGTAATAGAAGCAGAATGCTTTCAAGAAAGGCTTTTTTTTTTTTTTAATGATTCCTGGCCATGCAGGGAAATCCTGAAATGACCATCCTATTAGAAGAGTAAATACATAGAACCTGCCAGCCTCAGGAAGCAAGTGCAGGCTGTGAGAGAAGGAGCTCCTCCCCTAGAGGCAGCCCTTAATCATGGACTCAGCAGAGCACCAGGCACCCTTGGGGCAATGGAATGACTGACAGATAATCCCTGGGTATCAAAAACCTCCAAAGATCATTTCTTCTCCACTCTACACACACCCATCACCACTTTACTTTTACTCTGATTTGGAAGGAGGCAAGCCATCTGTGACTGAAAATACTGATTTATCAGCTGATTCCTTGAAAGCAAAGCTCTGAGGCTTGGGCTTCCCAGGTGGTGGTCCGATTTTGAGGTCAGGATTTATTATACTTGCAGGATCAATAAGGACATTCACACTGACAATGGATCATTTTCAAAGGCTAATGAAACTGTCTGAGCGTTCTGTTTATCTGATGGAGGCTTCAGGCAAAGGGAGTGCTGCTCTCAGTGGTAGGAGACACTGCAGGTGAGTCCTCTCTCACCTGCGGTGTTAGAAGGAAAGGCAAAGGACAACCACCACACCATGGAGCCTAGAGTGACTACAACTTAAAGTGGGAGGATTGCATCCAGCATCCATGTGGAATCTGAGCCTCCTCTTGACATAGAGGTGCAATGGACACAACCAATCCAATGTCCACATAGAAAAGGTGGCATTGGATTGGGAAAAGTGGACATGGTGGCTGAAGGGTATGGGGAAAGACAGGAAGAGATGAGAGGTGGAGGCGTCTTTGGAACATGGAGCTGCCCTGGATGGTGCTTCAGGGGCAATCACCGGACATTGTAAATCCTCACAGGGCCCACTGGATGGAATGGGGGAGAGTATGGGCCATGATGTGGACCATTGACCATGAGGTGCAGAGGTGCCCAAAGATGTACTTACCAAATGCAATGGATGTGTCATGATGATGGGAATGAGTGTTTCTGGGGGGGGGGGGGAGAGGAGGGGGGGTGATGGGGTTGAATGGGACCTCATATATATATTTTTTAATGTAATATTATTACAAAGTCAATAAAAAAATAAATAAATAAAAAATAAACAGAAGAGAACTGAGCAGGCATCTCTATGTTCCAGGACGATTATAAAGCCACTGGCTTTTTGCATTTGCTGCTGTGAGATGAGGGCCTGGCTAAAATATACAATAATAGATGCATCTTCATACAGCAATTTTTTAAAATCGTACAATCAAAAGAATGTTGTTTGGGGGGAATTCACTCAATTTTTTATTTGTTCTTTATAGAAATATTTTAGTCATGGAAAACTGGGAATCCTTTTCTTCCCCAGCACATCCAAAATGGAGCATATCAGATGAAGAATCTCATAATGCAATGAAACAAGGAAGCAACACTCACTGAATAGATGTCTACAGGAAAAGCACACTGAATCATTTATGGATAACAAGATATTCCAAAGGTGGTTTGATTTGAGCTGGTTTCATTCAGTTTAGGACACAGACAGTCTATAAAGAAGTTCCCCTATTTGGTTTTTCAAATATATTTATATCTCATGAACAATATTTAATTACAATTAGGGCAAAGTAAGGCTAAGATAGCTAATGAAAGTGAGGTGGAGTTCCCAGAGAATCTGCAACACTCAGTTAACTCATTAATCGCACAGTCTTAGATGATCTCTTTCTGTAACTCAGGGGTTCTTAACCGTTTTTGTTCCAGACTGCTCTGCCAATCAGGTGAAAACCATGGACCCCTTAAAAAGTTCACACTGTATTGTGTATTATTTAATAAATATTTCCTGCCCACTCCAGCATGTCCCCACAAGAATAATGTATTTTTGAATTTCACTTCAATATCACAGACCCCTGGTTAAGAACGCCTGCTGTAAAAGATGCTCCAATTCAGGCTTTATGAAAGGTCTCCAGTTCCATTAACCTTCAGGAAACTCAACTCATTTGGAGAATACTGACTGCCGTTACTCTGCAACGTGACATCGTTTTGCTCCTTACAGAAGAAGAAAAAGAAAGCATGGTATATTCCCCTGGACTGTAAAATTGCTGTGGTGAGAATGCATCTTTCTTCCTTCCTACACTACATTAACTAGTGAGTGTGTTAAGTCAGGCATACACACATTTCCTAAACAATGAAAGTTGTATTCCTAGAAGAGTACATATGAACTGGAACACAAACTAAGGTGAGGGACCTCCCAGCACAAAGTACCTGTCGACATCAGCTTGTCTGTTTACCTGCGTGGTTACCAGCCATGCTGCCATTGGCTTCTTCCACATGCAGCCCCCACCCCATTTTAATTACAGTCTTCTAGAAAGGGTCCAAGCCAGCAGTTCCCAAATACAGAGTCACACAGGGAGCTGTTAATAAAAACTTTTTCCTGAACCCAAAATCACCTGGGCAAATCACATGCTGTCAGTTCAACATCAATTTGCCTTGGCAATCATGGTTCAAAGAAAGTTTTCAAGAAAAAAAAAAAGCTCACTTAAAATGTGCAGAACTTGGAATTGACCATGGGTGACATTCTGGTTTTCAAGAGGAGTGGCTCAGTGGGTGCTGGTACCTCTGAGGCCCACACAGAAGACACTTGGGAGCAATTCCAGAAGGATGCTGACAACTAAAAGACAACTCCATGAAAAAATGGGCCCAGGACGTGAATAGATGTTTCTCCAAAGAATATATACAAATGGCAAAAAAAGCACATGAAAAGATGCTCAACATGACTGGCCATTAGGGAAATGCAAATCAAAACCAAGATGCGATACCAAGTCACACCCACCTGAATGGGTACTATTTTAAACAATGGGAAGTTACAGGTGTTGGAGAGGATGTTGAGAAACACATCCTCAAACATTTTTGGTGGGAATGTAAAATGGTGCAGTCACTGTAGAAAGTTTGTTCTGAGAAAGCACAGAATTAACATATGGCCTAGGTATATACCCCAAGGACCTGAAAGTGGGGCCTGCAGCAGCTATGCATAGCAATATTCATACTAGCCACAAGGTGGAAGCAACCCAAGTGTCCTTCAAGAGAAGGAGTGTACAAATAAAATGTGTTACACACAATGGAAGACTACGCAGCTGTGGAAGGAATGGAGTCCTGACTCACGCGATGGCATGGATGAACCTTTTTGAATAGAAGAAGCCAGGCACAAAAGGGCAAACATGGCAGGATCTCGGTGATAGGAAATAACTAGAATGCACAAATTCATAGAGGCAGGAGGCAGACTAAAAGGTCGGGGTGGGGTGGGGATGAGTACAGAGTTTCAAGGTGGTTGAGGAAACATTTTGGGAATGGATGGTGGTGATGGGGTTGAGAGCACCACAGTGTGAGTGGGATTAAGGCCAATGAACTGTATGCGTGAAAGGGGCTAAATGGGAAACGTTATGCTGTACATATATGACCACAACACCTGTTTGTTTGTTTTTTAACTAAGGAATTTGATAGCTTCTCTTTAGCCATGTAGAGAACGAGAAATGTATGAGGCCTGGAGATGAAAAAGGTCAGCAGTCCTTTGGATATACATATTTGAATTTTGGGGGGTAGAGATTGGGGCCTGGAGCCATTCTTATTCAAGGGGCACCTGAGCCCGTAGCATACCAGGAAAACCAGGGGAGAGAGATGCACAGAGATGAGGGGCCCTGCAGGGCACAAAGCTAGCTTATTTCATGATGTTCTGTCTTCTTTTCTTAATTTTATGTTTTAGGAGATATCAGGGACTGAACCTGGTACCTCGTACATGAAAAGCAGGCACTCAGCCACTGAGCTACACTGCTATGCTCTACCTCCTTTTTTTTTATTTTATGATAATCAAGAACCCCGTAGAGCCACTCTAATGAAAATGCTGGTAATTGCTAATATAAACATCTTCATACATGCCACCAAGTTCACGCCAATCTCTATTCTTATCTTGAATTCACTGTTGAGGAATGCTATTCTTAAAAATCTTAAAAATAGGGAAGTGGACATGGGTCAACTGATAGAGCATCCACCTACCATATGGAGAGTCCAGGGTTCAATCCCCAGGGCCCCCTGACCTGTGTGATGAGCTGGCCCATGTGCAGTGCTGCCACACACAAGAAGTGCTGTGCCACACAGGGGCAACTCTGTGTAGGGGTGCCCCACATGCAAGGTGTGCACCACACAAGGAGAGTCACTCCACATGAAAAAAGTGCAGTCCACCCAGGAGTGGTGCCACACACATGGAGAGCTGATGCAGCAAAATGACACAACAAAAAAGAGATGCAGTTTCCCAGTGCGGTCTAATAATGCAAGTGGATGCAGAAGAACACACAGCAAATGGACAAAGAGAGCAGAAAACGGGGGGTGGGGGGTGGGAAAGGAGAGAGAAATAAATAAAATAAATATTTTATATATATATAATGTTCTAGCTTTGGGTTTATGTCAAAACCAGAACATATTTTTAGGGGGGAAAATGTCCTTAATTTCCCTATTCAGTTAAGTGGCTTTGTTAGAACTCCCAACAAGGAACTTGACTTCTGGGTTGGTTCTCACGATAAGCAACGCCTTCCCCTCCTACTTCCTGTCATTCCCCCTAACCCTTCAGCTCATTCTCTATTATTTATATACAGAAAGGTCATTTGTAGTTCTCCCTGAATGGATGCCAAGGCTACCCAAACTTGCTGTGGAAAGTCATCAAACGTGAGTATAAAGTCAGAGAAAGCACTGCCAATGGCAAACGGCCTCATGCTCTTGGCCTCCCCGTATCTAACTGGGCCCCACACCATTACACATGGTGCAGCTTCCTACACACGTGCTCAACACAGCCTCTGGTTACCAATCCAAGCCCACCCCACCCCACCAGCCTAGTTTACTCCTGTCTCCGTAAACTCCTTTTCCCATCCTCAGCCACCTAAGTGCCTAAGACAGACTAAGGATGACAACTTTATTGCCTTCATATTCCAGTCCTCTACACCAGAACAAGGCTAAAGCCACTCCAGGTTACCAAGAGATACTGGTTAGTTGACTTAAGAGTATCCTGGAAGGTTTGCTCTCTTCCCAAATGGGATGAAAGAGACAATGTGAAAATAACCAGATCATAAATGAGAAACATATTTAAGTTCTGCATAATCGTTATTTCCAGCCTTACCAAGGCACAACTTCCTTTTCTTTTTCCTGCTCTTTGTGACTTCCTTTTCCCACCAGAGCCAGCTAATCCAACCTCCCTTTTTAAAATCGTGAACACGCATCTAGTCAAAGATGGTGTCTTGCCCTAGAAAGAAGACAGGGAGTAAGAATTTCTTACTCTAGTAGGAGGACTCCTCATCCAACCAAAAAGGATGGGAAAAAACACCTTGAATTAATTAACATAACACAAAACATACTTAAGAGATGGACTCAAGGTATTTTCCCAGAGGGTTTTTGTTTCCCCCAATCTCCTGAAGTCAGGTACACAGGTATATCTCTTTTGAGGCTCTAGGAGAGGGAAAGCTCAAGGACATTTCAAGCAGGTGCTTAAACAAAGGGGGGAGGTGGGTGGTTAACAAACTGACTTAAGGATTGATACATTACTTGGAACTGAAATAGCCTTCTTTGGGATGACACTAGGATTCTCCACATAATAAAGTGATGGCAAATAGTCAAACTTTGGGAAAATCCCATGAAGCTTTATGGGCAAGTGGAAACGTTCCAGATGCGTTTCAATTTAGATAAGCATAAGGAACTGCATTACAAGAATAGAACATAAATTGTGCCTAAATGATGGAGTACCTTCAGCAATCAGTGAAAACCCAGTGCTCTCTCCACTGAATGGGCAGGACACTGAAATTCTCCTTCCCAAAGTCCATTTCTTATCATCGGATCCCCTCTCTTTCTCTCCCTTCTGTAAGCCCTCAGGGACTGCTGGCTCTGTGCCAGCCACTGTGCATGACCCTGCTCAGAAGGGAAGCCCTAAGTGTCAGTACTTGTGTCAAACAATGGGAGAAAAGCAAAGAACAGGAAAAATAAAGTGGAGATCAATAAAGAGAATAAAAATCCCCTGGGAAAATCTAGAACTGACTGCAGAGAAACAGCTCACCTTTGCTGATGGGAAAATGAGAGGAAGTTCAACATTAAGATAATCTTGGACAAATATTAAGAGAATGTGACACTTAAATATTCTTTCCTAACCACTGAGATGTCCAACCTTAGTAGAAGTTCTTACTAACTATTGGAACTGACTAGTGCTCCACGGCATCAACAAAAAGCACTCAAGTATAGAGCTTCTTGGATTAAATGATGGGATGAAGACTAGACCAAGGCAAAACTTGACCTGGGGTCAGTCAGTTCTTAGTCCAGGATATACCCACCCATGTTCCTTCCATTCCCCATCTGCATTCCTGGTGGGAGGCAAAATGCATCATCATGGACACACATGCTCTCTACCCCTACTCAGACTAGTTGTTCAGAAAAGGATTGGTCTATTCTGGTCCTACTAGGTTTCTAAATATGACAAGGCTTAGTACATCACCACTAGTCCACATCATGCAGAGGCAATATGATAGAGTGGAAAAGCAGGGCCCAGCCATTTACCGCCTAAGTCATCCGGGCCAGTATGTGCCCTCCTGGCAGCTCCAGGTCCTGCACCTGTAGATTGTGCCTCATAACGCCCACCTTTCCCTAATACCTTATCTGGATCCAGAACTCCTGAGGGCAAGACCGTGGCTTAGTTCACTGCTAGTTCTTTGGGTCCCTTGGTAGGTACTCAGTAAGTATGTGCGGAAAGAAAGGAATAACAATGACACATGTCAAACACCTCACACCCTGTCCGGTTGCAGTAAGGCCTCAATATGTGGCAGGTTTCATGATCAGGAAAACCTGCATTTCAGCGGAAGACACTGGAGATCCTGGATGATCCTCCAATTGTACACTGAGATGGAGCAGACACACTGTTTCCCCTAGAGGCTCTGGGCCCTCCTGGGACTCCTGATGCCATGCTCATCAGTGGGCATCTGTCTGGTGAGGTCAAAAGCGTGTCTGCAGCAGGACACAACCTTGGTCTAGAAACATCCCCCCATAGACTTATGAGTTGCAAGGGAGGATTAAAAAAGCAGTAATTACCCAGTGGGGAAATTGGGCCACACCTTGGCCAGCTGAAGGAATTACTACCACCAGGGAGGGGTAGATGGGTGTGGCAGGCCTCCAGGTGGGGCAGGCCGGGGCAATTTTCCAACCAAGAGTGCAGAACCCCAATCTAATTATGAATCATCAGGAAACCTCAGATGAACATAAAAGGAGGAGCATTCTACTGGAAAGGGGGTGGGGGAGAGCAGGGACTGTGTCCTTCAAAACTTCAAGGTCACAAAAGTTAAAGTTTGTAGTATGTTCCAGATCAAAGGAGGCTGTAGCTACACCCCCAATAAATGCAACACCAATCCCTAGACTAGATCCAGCACTGGAGGGGGCAAGGCTTCCTCATGGAAGGAAGATTAGATGAAAGTATTTTATCAATGTAGATGTATGAAGTTAATATTGAAAGGTAGCTCTCTAAGATAAAATGCCTGTTAGTAAAAAACCCAAACTGAAATGGTGAGGAGTAAAGGGCTGTGGTGTAAGAAGCATACCCTCTAATGGTTTAGAAAAAGAACTCTGTGTGTATGTGTTGTGGGTATGGGAGGGAGGGGAAGAGAAGAGAGGGAAGGGGGAAGTAGAGATGGAGTAAATGGCAGTACAAATGCAGTGCGTGTTAATAATAGGCAAATGTGGGTAAAAGAATAAATGGATGGTGGGGAGCGGGGCATATGGGAATCCTATACATTTTTATGTGACAGTTGCATATCTAAGTCTTTAACAAAAATAGAAAAAAGGAATATATGAATGTTCCTTGAAATGGCTTTTTTTTGGGGGGGCAATCTTTTATAAGGTTAGAATGATTTCCAAATAAAGTCCTTAAAAAATAAAACGTGCCCGTGCAGAATCAGCAGCAGCAGTGTCTGGAATGGAGAGCTTGATGAAGTGGGCCCAGGGCAGCCTGCACACGAAAGGCTTTCTGCTGTTCCATGATGGGGTGATGCAGCAACGTTTCCACCAAAAGGCAGGGTGCCCCAATTCTGTCTAAGACCACCCCCGTAGCAATAACAGACCAGGAGAACAATAACAGCTACCATTTATGGTGTGTCCTGTGTGGTAAGACCCTTCCTGCATCATCTCGTTCCATTTTTATAACAGCTATTATTCTCACCCCAATTAACAGAAAATGAGGGCAATTAACTGGCCCATGGTAAACCCTTGAGCTGGGAATGACTGATACCCAAAGCAATTGCAAGTCACTCTGCTCAACAACTAACCCATACTCTCAGGGGACAAGGCTCTGATCTTTATTGCCCCCTTTTCTCCTATTTCTTTAGCACAGAGACTTACCAGTGTGAGACTGCACATGGACTGACACCTCAGGGTATATAATTTGGCTTGTGCACAAATCCTGCCTCGACATGGGCCACTCTAAGCCCATTCGACAAGAAGGGACTTAAAGAGTGTTCCTCACTCAAACCTCCCTCCCTATGACCAGGGTAAGTTCATCTTTTTAAGCCCCTCTAGGTTCATCCCTACCTTCCTGTCAAAACTGCCTTCTCCACAGTCACTCAAATTTTACTTCATGTAACTTTCCCAAACCCCCCTTTCCCTGTTCTTAGATAGTTCTGGTAGTTTCTCTTTGATATATTCTTTTCTTTTCTTTTTTTTAAGTAATAATAAACTTTATTTTCAGAGAAGTTTTAGCCTTACATAAAAATGACACCAGAAGGACAGGCCATTCCATACGACCCACCACCACCACCCATGAATCTTCAGGGAATGTGGCAGCCAGAATTCCGTAGCAGGCCCTGGCTAGTCTGAGAGCACCCTTACCTCACACCCTGGCAACGTCTCCAGCTGAATGTGACCACTGTAGGAACAAGGGACGAAAAAAGATAGCAGGGGAATTTAAAGCACAAATGCTTCAATGTAAAAAGGAGGAGTCTGTTTTTGTTATTAAAAGGTAAACGTACTTCAGTGCAGAATCTTGTAATTCTAAGGCTTCTGCTGATTCCATGGAATAAAGGTTTACAACACTTCTCTTGCTAATATCTTCATTTAATCTAAAGGGTATGATGTGGAAAGACATAAGCAAATTTATTAAGCATTTATTTGTAATAAATTTTACCACTTTGGGTCATCTTTAGTTTCAAAAGTTAGTATCTCTTTAGGATTAGATGATAAAAACTTTATGATAAAATTTCAAACTACACAGTATTTTCCTACCGCATGCCAAAATATAATTTTCCATTTCCTATATCTAAATCTAACTTATTTGCTACCTAACAGAAATTTCTGAGAAAGCCATCATTTTCATAGGTATCATATGCTAAATTTATTCTAGAATTTTATTTACAGAAGCAAGTTAAGTTGTTGAGAGTACTACATTATGGAATATGCATAAGGGAATTTGGTTTTAATAGGATCAACTCTGCTTTCACTTCAAATATAAGAATTCATAAATAGTTTGTGAAGCATTTTTATTTTTGAAATCTTCTAATATTTAGAATCTGAATATTAACCAGTGAGATTTTTTACAAAGAGCTATAAAACCAGAAATCTGAGAAAGTGATATAAAAATCACAAAGCCATTTTAAAGGGTAGAAATGCATTCATGTTATACATGCCTATTGGAAATGCTTTCAAACTAGCGATCAGAAATCCTTGAGAAGAAACCAAGATAAAGGCAAAGCAGGACCTCAGTGTTCCACTTCATGTTTGAATGTTAAGATTGTATAAAATCTAAATCTTTGAAATGTAATACAACAATCAGTGCTTAACAAAAACAAAATCAAAAGAATAATGACTGACAAGGTTATTCTCAATAAATACTTAATGAATAATTCTTTCAAAACCCACACAAAACACACACACACACAAAATCTGGAATATCCAATGTGTATATAAATGTTTTTATGATTAATTTTCAGCCCCATGCCACCAGAAATAAACAACCTCCATCTCTTGAAGTGCCATCTCTTTTTAAGAAGCAACAGGTGGGTTGGAAAGTCTCCTTTTTCTAGTTTTTTTTTTTTTTTAAACCAAACTAGATTTCCAAAAAAGTGTGGGTGTACTGGGTGGCTTAATGGGATTGGATCCTGAGACAGGGTGGTTTGTATATTTGGGCTAGGGTTTTTCCTAACGGCTGGAATCCTGGCCGGTTTTTCCTAGGAGTCTGAGATTTCCCTTCAAGGTTTGAGTAATTGGATGTGGTCCTTTAAACAATTTCAAAAGGTGAATAACCCCAGGACCTGGGGAAGCCTCTGACTCTAAGGAGTGCTAATGGGAGCAGATTTACTCAGGGGAGGACTTTTTTTTTTTAACAAAACTTGGCTAGGGTGGTTTTGAGAGTTAGGGTTTTACTTTCCCTGAACTCTGGGGCTTATATGCTGTATGGAGTTTTCACTTAATTTGTAACATTTTGCTAGCTCTTGGGTGATGGCTGCTATGAAAGCCAGGCCATTGTTGCTGCTTATGGATAAGGGTATTCTGTGCCATGAAACTATTTTTCAGAGCAAAGCTTTAGTTACTTTCTTGCTTTTTTAGTGTGGTGGGAAAGGCCTTGATCCAGCCCGAGAAGGTGCACATTATTACTAATGAGTACCTATACCCTCGACTTGGTTTTGTTTCTGTGAAGCCCATTGCTAAGTTTTTAAAAGGGGCAGTTCCTGTGTGCTGGATGCCCACGGGGCCTGGGGACCTCGGGAGGGGTTGTTCTTAGGCAGGTTTGGCATTGGCCACTAACGGTGGTGCAGGGTGAGGCCATCCAGGCACTGTAGTAATATTTTCTGAGCAGGGCTCTTAAAGCAGCTTTTTGCAGGTGGGTGAGCTGGCGGTATTGTTGAACAAGGGTGTGGGCGGTCCCCTTTAGGATGGAGACTCGGCCACCTGGGAGTAGCCAGTTTCCCTCTGGTGCTTTTTTGAGATGATGCACTTTAGATACCAAACTTGTTGCTGGCAAATCCGAGCCTATTTCCATCTCTGAGAAAACTGCTGCTGTCTGTGAATAGGGCTTGATCTGGGCAAGAAAGTGACCTGTCCTGGAGGTTGGGGCAGCTGGCATACACTTTTTTTGTTACTTCTGCACAGTCCTGCTCAGGAGTTTTTCTTTTGGTCTGCAGGAAAGTGGCAGGATTCAGGAAAAGGGGTGGGGGAGTGTTTGAAGCCCTGTGGGAGTTGAGTCCAAGTTAACTGAACTTTTTTGTTGAGTTTTGTGATTCTCCCATTCAAAAGCAAATAGGGATTGGTTCTGGGGAGCCACCCACAGGCAGAAAAAAAGGATTTTTTTAAGTTCAGACAAGAAAATCAGGTGGCCCCAGGCCTTAAATATCCCAGTAAGAGGTACTGGCAGCAGCGGAGTGTTTCAGGGTGAAGTATTCCTCCCTTTTCAGGGTGGCCTTTTGTGATTGGTTGGGTCTGGATTTTTTAAAGCTGCAGTTAACAGGGA
Organism: Dasypus novemcinctus; assembly: GCF_030445035.2. Taxonomy (NCBI): domain Eukaryota; kingdom Metazoa; phylum Chordata; class Mammalia; order Cingulata; family Dasypodidae; genus Dasypus; species Dasypus novemcinctus. Next base: position 317,088 of record NW_026688180.1, on the reverse strand, counting down.
GACCTACTGTTTTATTCGCTTTTTTGCTTCCCTTTCAGCAATTTTGTCCCGACTGATGAATACCATTTGAGACTTTGAGGAGCTGAGAGATGTTTATTTCTGTGAACCCATTTTGCTTTCAAAGTTTCCATTTGATGTCTTATGCCTCCTGGGTGACAAGAGCTGCACTGACCATTCTCTGGCTTTCCGGGGCTTCTGGGTTGAAGGGAGTGTAGATCCGGAAGGCTTTGCAGAGTTGCTCATAAAAATCCCCCAGAGGTTCTTCAGCCTGTTGAGTGATGGAGGCCTTGTAGGCTGTGTTTGTGGGCTGCCTCGCTCTTTCTCGTACCCCTCTGAGGAGGGCTTTTTGATACCACTGAAGGGCAGCCTGTCCCTGATTTGTGTTAAAGTTTCAGGCTGGTTGAGCTTTTGGTGCTGCTTCTGGGGCCCATTCCTCTGGGTTCAAGACAGTTGTGGGGGCCTGTTCTCACAACCAGTTTCTGGCTTCCATGAGGATCTGGCGTCTCTGCTCCATATTGAACAGGTTAGGAGGAGCTGGAGGCAATCACCCCAAGTGGGGCGGTGGTGTGGAAAATGGACTCCAGGAGGTGGATAAGAGCCTGAGGCTTTTCTGACTGTGAAGGGGTGGGTGCTTCCAGTTTAAGAGATCTGCAGGTGTGAAGGGCTGATGGAACAGGATTGGCCTCCTGGGTTGCTCAGTCCCATCTGCACTGATCTGGGTGGACCCTGTGTTTCATGGAGGGGCTTCTGAAGCGCAGGCTGCACTGACTGAAGTCTCCTCACCAAAGGGACCTCAGGAGCCCCCTCAGGGCTGACGGGCCATGGGGCCTGAAGGTGGAGTCCTCTCTGGGAGATCTGCCTGTGGAGGCTCCAGGGCAGGGAAATGTTCTGGAATGGCTGTACTATACAGCAGGAAGAGTGAGTTTCCTTCTGGAGATTTTTGTAGAATAACAGGTTTTCAAAGTCTGGTTGTTTGTGTTACTAGGACCCTGCTCTGACCCTTCCAGCACAGAATCGAACCTCAGAGGGCAGGGTTTGGGCAATTTCTAACCAGGAATTGAAGTAGGGGAACTGAGCGGGGTGGCCAGGGCTTCAGTGACTGTCTGCCAAACTGCATGAAACTTGGCCACCTCTAGGGTTCCCTGAGGGCTAATTAACACTAAACTTAGGTCACTTGACTTTGCACAGAGTCCGGAGAGTTCTGGGGGACATACCATAATTCCTGGGAAAGCCCTATTTGAAATTTTTTAACATCCCATCTAAGATGGTGAGTTTGGATTATGATGATCCCATCCCTGAGCTGGTGTCGCAGGTCAAACAAAGGAGGGGGGCCCCTCACAAGGCCACTCAGATACCCGCTTGTCTGTGCTTCTCAGGAGAACTTCGCGTCGCCTTAGCTAAGGCATCATGTAGAGTCTGGATTATCCACTATGCCAGATGACATAGCCTCTGAGTGTAGGTTGGGACCCACTCAGGCTCCATAGCGCAGGCCATGGGGCCACAGACTGGATCAGCAGAGGCCTCTGCAGTCCCAGTCATTCACTCAATCACTCAGAAGTTCCACAGTCCCACCCAAGGGACTGCCCTATCCTGGAATCTTGAATCTCAAGATTTTGGGAGGTGATCAGTCTCCACTCCTGTCTGGAGATGGGCCTGACTGGGACTCAGAGCCCTGGGGCCTTACCTTTCCAGCATCTTCTTATGCTGTTCAACCCACCCCTCCACTGAGTCAGGCTGGGTCAGAGGACATGGCCCACAGGGATCCTTTCCCCAAAGGAGGCCCCATCAAGGGGACAGGTGGGGCTGCCTCCTTCATGTGGAGATCTCCACCAGCCATGCCTGCCAGTCCCAAACCAGAGGCTCAAAGGGCCAGTGTGGTTGGCTTTCCCAGTCAGAGAACCAATTGTTGCAGCAAAGCCGGGAGTTCTGAGTGGCAGAAAAATCTAAGTGGTCCTCAGATGAGCAGAGGAACAGACTTATAACACACAGGCCCAGAGGAGAGTCACTCTCCAAATTCTGAGCCCTGTCTTTCAGCTTTCATAGGTTTATATAAGATTTTATGTGGGACTAGCATGGCTCTTGCTCACTGACTAATGTGTCGCTAGGTGGAATTTTGCAAGTGGGTTTACAGAAGCAGAAGGTAGGTGCAAGCTCATGCTTTTGTGGGCTGATTTACAGAAGCGGGGGCAGGACTGGTTTGTTAGATCACAGAAGTGGGGGGGCAGGTCAGAGTGGTTCATTTGCTAATCTCCTGCAAGGCCATGTTCTCATGGGCTGATTTAGAGAAGCAGGGTGCAGGAGTGGCTTGTTAGATAATTTTCTGCAAGGTTATGCTTTTTATTTCCTAACAGCCAGGATACAAAGGAAAGAATTATATGTAAATCAGAAGGTAATGAGATGTAACCCTCTCTTTCTACCAAATTCCACTTTTGGTGGTCAAGAATATCCTGCTGAAGCAATGAAGTAGGAAAACCAGCTTTTACCAGTTGGCTGGGCCTGCACAGAAACCCCTGGCTGTCCTCACTTCAACTTGCTAATTAGCATAGCAAATTTCCCACCCAGGGGTGGGGTTATCTGCCCCTTTCTTGATCACCCAATGTATGTGTAAGCATGATTTCCTGAACATACTAATCATGCAATTATATAGCCAGCTATGTGTGTTCATTCATAAGCAGAAAAACTAATGCATAATCAAAGCAAATGTTAAGTAGTAACTTAGGCATTTAAGCAAGAGAGAAACTGCAGCATGGGGAGTTGGGTCTGAGTCACTTTGGACTGGCCTTGGCTCCTTACCTCTGCAGACATAATAAAAGTAGGTTTGCCTAGCTCTCATGTGAAAGTTTTCTTCATGCCATCTCTGCTTATCCCCAGAGGCCCTGCTCTGAGGCCTAACAACTATATCTTTCACTATATAGGAAAAGAGAATAACTGAGAAGTATTTAAAATGACTAATTCATTTACAGAAGCTGAAACATTAGAAGTATAGACTAGATCTCCTATTCGTTCAATCCCCAAATGTAATGGGTTCACACACACCAATTCAAGTAAACCTCATACACTGAATATCTCAATCTATGTAAAAGATACACCATGAACTTAGTATTTCAATTTAAAAATCCACAAAAAACCATTCATAAAGACTATTTCGTTTATTTAAAAAACTGACTGAAAAGGAAGGAAATATAGTTTCTGAACTGATAAGGCCATAATTATCCAATTAATTCTCAATGATTAGTAGTAACTTACAAAGTTTAGTTTCAACAAATAAATAGGTTACTAGTTAAAACTTCTTTACTTTCTGACTTGGGGTATTTGTGGGAAGGGCCAATTATCTATCTTCTTCATGCTTAGCAGTATTGTATACCACTATAGTTATTTACATTAAACTTCACAGATAGAGGTGAATTAAACAGATTAAAAAACAAACAAAACATAGGAATAGTCTCTTGTAATAATATTAGCCACCATTTACAGAACGGTCCCTATATGTTAGACATAGGTAATCTCAGTTTATTCTATAGACAAGGAAAATGGAATTTAGAGAAATGTAGTGATTTCTGAAGGATGCACAGGTATTACATGAAGAAACTGGGATTCAAAACCAGGCTTTGTCATTTCAAAGACTCCCACTTTTAACCACTAATAATGCTTAAAATGTTGCTTACCAAAAAAAAACAAGGGTCAGTCACCAACTGCTTCCACCTCATTACAATGGATTATTCAAAATTGGACCTGTTCAACATTTATTTAGCACTTAGTATACATCTCACACCCTGCAAGGTTCTGGAGATCTGGCCTCTGTCAGTGGGAGGCTCACAGTCTATCTGGAAAGACAGGCAATAGAAATGCTTTGCTTTGTTTATTGAAGGAAGTAGAAAAAGAAGGCATACAAAATAACTTCAATGCATTTTAACACATAATTTTCAAATCTATTATAATTGGGAGGCTTTTATTAATTGTCAGATGTAATGACTGAAATGAGTTTATGAAGTCTTTTGCTCTATACACAGGTTCATATAGGAATTGTGGATGCAAATATTAACATAAATGAAGCCAAGAGTTTCAAATGAATTGAGCAAGTGGAGGACCAAGAAAAGAAGAGAATATAAATTTAGGTTACCATGTTTATTATTCAAGGTTTAATAGCTTTAATTTAGATGTTTCCCTAAGCATTTATTTAATCTGAATTCTTCAATCACACTTGTGATAATGAGAAAGTAAATCATATGTTGCTTCCTCAAGGGAGTCATCCTTGATTCCCAGCATGAATAAAGCAACTTTATTTGCACAGCAGGATGTCCCAGAAAACTTTAAAACTCACTGAGGAGATCTAGGCCTTTTTAACTATGTAATGTCTGCACCACCAATTCACATTTCCACCCTGAAAGGATCACAAACTAAGAAAGTCTCCTTTAACAAGTTCTTTGGTCTTATTTCTCTGACTCCTTGGGCATTTGTAACTAATTTAAAGTATTAGGATATATTCCTGAATATTCTATAGCAGCCATCAAATTCTGACTTTGATGTTTATTCATAAAAGAAACTTGCTAATAAGCTCTAATGAGCTTTACATTACTACAGTGGTATGTGTAAATCCACACTTTCCTGGGTTTAGGATGCTAGCTGAAAGTAGAAAGCCATCTGTTAAATGTCGTGTCCTGGATCCTTGCATGTGATATGGAAACCAGGGTCAGCGTGTTCTGGAAAAGTACTCAGAGCTGCCACAAAATTGTAGCCTCAAAGAAAATCGTAGTTTGGGTACCTTAACTTTTGGCCAGTTTGCAATAAAATGGTGTCATATTTTCTCTGTTAAGAAAGCCGCAGATGCTGTATCCTGGCCGCAGGACTTACTACAACTCATTTCCAGTCAATTACATGTAGTTGGTTGCTTTCATCTGTGGAGTTGCCTCCACCCGAGGAAGACACCTCCATTTCCTGGACACCAGATTTGTGGAACCAGCTTCACTTTGTAGGGGGGCCTGTGTGTCCTCACCCCAACCCTCCATGGTGTTCTCCCGCTCCTCATAGGCCCAGGACTGGGGCCTGGAGCCTCCTGCTCCCAAGGCACCTTCCTTCTCGCCCGCGGGGCCCAGGAGCTGGGGGGCCCTGGGAGCCCAGGGGACTCTGCCAGCTTCCCTTGGAGAAGGTGAAGGGCATGAGGGGGCCTCCGCCTGGTGCCACCAGAGGGTGCAGCAGAGCCCAAAGACAAAGGTCTCCAGGCCCCGAGGGGGCGCTGCTGGGTGAGGCCAAGCAGGGGCCCTCCTGGAGGAGCCGAGCGGCTCTGTGGGGCTGCACGACCACCCGGGCCACGAGGACCGGCCTCTGTGCAGTACGAGGAGCCCAGGACGGCATCCTCTGCAGCCTGAAAACGGCTTTGGCACTGCCAGGGGCTGGGGTGGCCCAGGACGGCGACCACCCCAGGGAGCAGAGGCCTTGGGGACCAGCCCAGGTGCTCCCAGGCACCTGATGGCAGCCAAGGCTCCTCCCACTGCAGAGCAGAGGCTCCTCCCTCAGGCACCCTGTGCTCCAGGGCAGCTGCTCTCCCAGCACCCTTACCTTCCCGCAGGCTCACCCTTCCCCGCCCCCCGCAGCCCTCCCTTCCAGGTGCCCATGCGTCTCTGACCCACCTCCGACCCTTGGAGACATGGACCTCTCAGGAAGGGCCCCCCTCCCCCCTGCTCTGTCATCCTTGCCTGCCTGTGCTGGACCCCACGATTCCTGTCCCTCCTTCACTGTCATTTATCACCCTCATGATGTCCTACATACCTTATCTCCTTTCATCATGGAGGAAAGTTTAAGCCTTTGCAGAACACGGTTGTTCCAAAAGATAATTTCTAAAGAACAGATAGAGAAAAGGTACAATCACAAGACAATCATTCCTTTCATTACCAAACTACCAATTTAATGCAAACCTAAAGCGGATTCCATGAGCGTCTATCCAGAGTACCATTTTATTCTTAGACTTGTACATAGAACAGTCTCAAGTAATGCCCTTGTTGGAGCCAAGAGGCAGAAGGACTCTGCTTTCCACCATTCTTTCTTCTGTTTGATCAACAATAAATCAAAGCAAAAATACACCTCCATAAAAATTACAACACTGGCTTTGTTTGGGAAATCTTAGTTCTCAGGAAGTGCCAAAAGTTTTATGTATTTCGCCGCATGTATTTGTTAGTTCAATACAAATATATGATCTCCCAGACTATACTCAAATGCCCATCTTTCAAAAAGGACCTGGTTTTCTGGATTATTTAGATAATTCACTGGCTTTTTCAGGTAAGGAGGTGGAAAAGAGATGACTCCCTTCTGAGCTCCAGGAAAGTCGCCTTCCTATGGTTTATAAAGGATGGCTATCACAGCCGGCAAAATGTATTCAGTCTGCAAGTACACACTTGTGCACACACACGTACATACACACACACACAGAAACACACAGAGTTAACACTGTCATCAACACTTGACAAAGCAGAAAGCCTAAATACATTCAACATTGAATTCTTAAGGAAAAATGACTTGAATCTAATTTTTAAAAACTTAAGCCTTCAATATTGAATCTACTCCATAATCATGTTTCCATTTAAAAAGGAGAAAAGGTAACTCAAACAGAAATGAAACAGAATAATGTGGTGTTTTGGTTTGACAGAGAGCTCCCAATGCAAAGTACCAGAAAGGGGTTGGCTTTTACAACCCATTTATTAGGGCAAAATCCTACAGTTCTGTGGTTGTGAAATAGCCAAATCAAGGCACCATCAGAGATGCTTTCTCACCAAATTCAGCTCCTGGTGACCCTGGCGCCCTGCCATGTGGAGGGACAAGACAGCAGCAGATCTCTGCCTGGTCCCTGCCTTCGCTCAAGGCTCACCGTTTCCCAGAGCTTGGCTGCGGGTACCAGGCATGTGGGTCATCTCTTCAGCCATGAGCTGCTCCATGAGCCCAGTCTCTTGGGGGCTTCAGGCTTCAGCTTCAGCTGCTAGTGATCCTCGAGGCCTCTCTCCCATGGCAGTGACAAAATGGTGACTTTGTTTCTCTAAGTCTCCTCCCTGTGTCTCCATTTATGTAAGGCCCAGGAAGAGGGGGAAACCAAACTGGGTCATGCCTCACTGATGGAGTCCCATCAAAATGAACTGATCAAGTGACCTATTCAGGGTGAGAACCAAGTCAAAGGCAATCAAAAGGTCTCACCACCCTTTGAATTAAAAAATATAAATTTTGGGGGGGATTCACCAAATTCAAGCTGTCACATCTGGATATCACTCTCTTACTAAATAGGTTTACAAAAAACTAGAGCGAGCATATGTAGGGAAAAGAAGCCAATAGAAAGAAAACTCCTACATTCACGGGCTTGCTCAGCACACTATTATTTCTAATGAACAGCTCTTGGAAACAATGCAGTGTCCAGGACTAGAAGTCTCTCTGTTTGACAGGTGGACTTCCACACAGCCCCATGTTTTAAGTGGCATCTTACTGCACACAGGGCGATGGTCCTTAGTCCAGGGCGTCCCTGAATCCGCACCTCTGGAAAGTAAGCCCCAGTCTTCTGCAGTGGGCAGGAGCTACGGGCTGCGGACCATTCTGTCCAGACTCCCCCTCTCCTGACCTGCCTTTCTCCCCGCCTGTTCCACCACAGGGTCCCTGATGTCTGCGGTGCCAAGCGCTGCAGGGATCAGAGCATAAGTGAGCGGGCCTGTCCTTCTGCCGCTGCTGCCTCAGGTTAGGGTTCCCTACTTTTGCCAACAAGTTCCTAGTCCTAAGTCCACACTTCACTTTCACTATTTTATTATTCTGTTTTCCTTGTCTCTCTATTCATCCTTGTGGCTCAGTCCTTTAAATTAATCACTTTATCATCATTTAAGTTATGTGAGAAAACAGAGGTAAATGTCAATGCTCATTTCTCAGTGATTATTGGGAAGTGTTTCATAAAATTCTTACATTAATGTTCATATCCTGTTGAATCTAATGTTCTAGAACCCTTAGAGGATAATATTGTGTATGTGTTGTGTATTGAGGAAAGAGCACTGGACTCAGATTCCTAGTGGAGCCTAAATTTTATGCTTCTAAAAGATTTTGTAATCCCATATACAATTTTCCTTATTCCTTTGCCCTCATATTTAAATCTAGTTAAGGGAAGAGATGTGGCTCAGGCAACTGAGCTCCTGCCTACCTCATGGGAGGTCTGTGATTTGATTCCCAGTGCATCCTAAAGAAGACAGCGAGCTGGTATGTTGGGCAGTGGCAGCGATCGGACGCAACAAGACGACACAAGAGACCAAGAAGAAAAAACATAATGAGACACACAACAGGGCAGGGCATGCAGGGGCTTAAGTGATTACGCATCTCCCTCCCATATCAGCGGTCCTGGGTTCAGTTCCCGGTGCCTCCTAAAAACAGCATACGGCAAGTGCAAACAATGAGGGGGTGGGGAGAAATAAATCTTTACAAACGTAAATAAAAATTAAATTTGCTTAACTTTTAAGATCTTTCTTTTGCAAGTAACATTGAATTTTTGCCAAACCAAGTGTACTTTCAAGGAATGAATAGAACCAGCCTTAACTAAACTTAAAAAATGATTTTTCCACATGCAGTAGAAGTATATCTTGTTTTTGTCAAACATGGTTGTGCCCCACATATACACTAGAAGGAAAGTAAACCTTCAAAACTAAAAGTAAACCTTCAGCCACTGCAGGACCTCACTGTCCATGAGGGAAGGCAGGAAGCAGAGGGGTGGCCCAGGGAGGTGGGTAGGGGGGAGTCACTGTGGCAGGAGCTGCGTGGATCACAGCAAGGGCACCCCGAGGGAAGAGCAGCAGCAGGTGGGTGCTGTGGGGCAGAGGCTCTCCTGGAGGGAAAAGCCTGTGTCCCCTCACCAGGGAGAGGACACCCGGGGCAGCCTCCTGGGGACTGGGGGCCCAGCAGCCTGCAGCCCCTGCTCTCTCCAGGCCTGGGGCAGCCCCTCTTTCCACCTGGAGGGCTGGGGGAGGTGGAAGCACAGGCTCTTTGGAGGACAGGACCCGACAGCAGCTTGGGAAGAACAGGCCCGACTCTGGGGAACGGGACAGCATTTGGTGCAGGGGGGTCACCAGCACCCCCACCCTCACCTCTGCATCCTAGAGCAGCTGCCAGCCCCTCCTGCTCAGATCTGCACCAGGCCAGGTGCACAGATGCCCAGGCATGGGTCCCAGGGTCCTGAGGTGAGGGACAGGACACTGGATGGTTGGCTTGAGGGGAAGGAGGGAGGGGAGGGTAGAAGCCTACGTGGGCTTTGCAAGGGCTGCCAGGGAATCCCATCCCCAGGGCAGGGCCCCAGGGATGCAGTGCCCACTTCCTGCTTGGAGCTGGAGAAGAAGGGGACCTTGGAATTTTATTTTCTATTGTTATGCATATTACTGTCCTTTAGAGGCAGCCCCCTGTGCTGCATCTTCCCCTCCTCCACTTCCTTGGACCACTGTGGAGGACAGGGTGGGAGGGGGAATTTCTGGGCAGGGAAAGAACTGAGAGACCCCCAAACCTCTGTAAGCATCAGGCTCCGGAGGGGAGGAATTTTGCCAATGACACCCAGCCTCCCTGTGTTTACCCTGCGGAAGTCACCCATTCTCCCAAAGAAGGACCTACCAGGGGAAGCCAAATGAGTTCCCCAAACAGTCACATAAGATGCCTCTCAGGTGGCCGCCCCCAGCTTCACCGCCCACCGCCTGCATCGGGAGCCCCCCTGAGCCTTCTCGCTGCTCCCAGTGATGCTTCCCATGCTCCTGCCTACCTGGGGGTCTCTGCCCAAACCAGAGATAGTATCGACCCTCTTCTTGGGTAAGCTTTGAATAAACAGACTCTGCTTTCATTTGAATTCTCTTTATTTCTCCAGAATGAACTCCACTCTCCTACAAAGAGGAAGATGGGGAAGGCAGGAGAGGGGTGCAGGGCCCCAGGGGACACAGGCCAGTCTCTGCAGCAGCGTGGGTGGGGCGAGTGGCCCCCTGGCAGTGAGGCTCTGCAGGCCGCTCCTCTGGGCCCCCAGATGGCTCCCTTCACCTTCGGAAGCTGAAGCCCCTGGATCTTAGGAGCCGAGGCTTGGAAGGTCTTGTGGATGAGGATCTCTTCTGCAGGTGGACCCACCGAGACCCGCCCAGCACTGCAGACCTCCGTCCTCCATGCCCTAAGCCCTCCAGCACACGTGGCACTCATGCCCAGCAGCCGAAACTGTTGTTCAGGTCCAACTACAGCTGCTGTGTCCACACCTGCTCATCTCCCCCACTGTCCTTTCAGGCTCCGTGTGGCGCATGAGCTTCTTCCTCCACAGTAAGTCTAGGGAGAGCAGCCTGGACTCTTCCCATGGTTTCCATTTTGGTCACTGCCTCTGCTTCTCCTCACCAGAGGTGGGAGCATCTCCATGTGCTTTTTACTCTCAGGTTCACAATGGACTTCTTATTTCACTGCCATCTCCCAGACTCATTCGCCAGGACCAGGAATCAAAGACAGCTCAAGCACAGCTGGCTGCAGCCCCTCAGGCTCTCTGGACTGGGCACCACAAATGCTCAATGGAGAGGCCAAGAACCAGGAACCCTGCAGCACGGCTTGGTGGCCTCACCACCCCACAGCAGCAGCATGGATGGAGTCCAAAAACAAAACATCTTCCCAAGCTAAGTCCAAGAGAGCTCTGTCCACAGAGGGCAGCTCCCACAGCAAGGCACCTAGGGAAATTTTCCCTGCATTGGGTCCCCAGCTTCTTGTTCTAGCAACAGCCAGGCCAGAACACACCCAAAGGGAACCTGTTCAATGTTAAATGAAGATATAAGCAGGTCGGGTTTGCCAGGAGGTCATTGAACCTCAGCAAATACCGAGGGGAGAAACCAAGGTCCACTCAGTAGACTTACCATGGAGGACGGAGACCAGGAGCCCCATGGAGTCCACAGAGGAGATACGGGAGACAATCACCAGCAGCCACGAGTGGGACCTCAACAGCCAAAACATGCTGCTGTGGTGTGTGTCACACAGGGCTGGGGGTGTACACAGGGCAGGATGGGGGTGTGCAGAGGCCACGGCGGGCTCGCAGTGGGGGTCCAGTGAGGAGGACCCCAGCACCTCCACGGCATGCAGAACATTACCAGTAACTAAGGAGCTTTATCCAGCTCCCAGGACATGTGGCATCAAGGGGCAGCCCCTGGGCCTCACCACCAGCCTGGGAGAAGGACAGGAGAGGGGAGCAGGCCCAAGGCAGCTCTGGGGTTCTGCCTGGGGGTGTGGGCAGTGGTCGCCTGGGCAGCGAGGGCCTGCCCCCCTTGCCTGCTCCCCAGAGGGTGCCTGGGAGCGCTTTACACCTGAAGCAGCTTTGTGAGTCTGGCCTCAATGTCTCTAAAGGCCCTGGAACTCCCAGACACCCTTTTGACCTGCACCCCATGGAGCCCCCGCCGTGGCAGCCTGCACACTTCCACCCTCCACTGGAGGAAGTCCTCCTGGCCCGGCGTGCCGCACATGCACAGCAGCCCGTGGGGCCCCGTCAGGTCCCACTCGCAGCCAAGTGCATCGAGCACCCGGCAGATCTCCCCCATTATCTCGTGCGGCTCCAGGGAGCTCATGACCTTCATCCTCCACTTGGGGTCCCGTGACCGTGGCAGGGCCCCCTGAGGGCCCACTTGGTTGTCCCTCCCCTGGTGCAGCTCCTTGCAGGTGCACCCTAGGCACAGGAAAGTCCAGAATCGCCTCCACATGCTCGGCTGGCCCTGCCTGTTGGCGGGAGGGGAGGCAGGCCTCCCCCTGCAGGGCAAGTTCTTCTGCTCACCCCTGACTTGGGGTGTTCCCCTGGGCATGGCTTCACCCGTGCCAACAGCGGACAGGGGAGTGCTTCCTTCAGAGCCTCCTTCCCTACTGCTTCTCACGTGGGAGGAGGCGGTGACCGCAGGGCCAAGCAGGGGACCCTCCTGATGACGCTCCTTGGGGCAGGGCCTGGCGGCTGGGCTGGGCCTCACCCAGGCCATCCGGGGCTGCTGGTCCACCTGAGGCAGGGCCAGGGGCCCTGTGGGGGAAGCCGACGTCTTGGAGGCTCCTGGCTCTGGTATGCGCTGGCTCTCCTGGCCCTTGTCCATGATGGCCTGACTGAGGATGGTCCTCTGCAGGGGAGGAGAGCTGCAGGGTGGACCAGGGCGGGGGGCAGGCTGTGGTGGGAGGGCACAGAGGTGGGCTTCTCCCACTCCTGGCCTGGCAGGGGGCTGGGTCTGCGGGGCGCTGGTGGAGGTCCCCTGCTCCCATCTGCTGTGGCCCAGCAAAAGATATATGGCCATGACTTCATCATGTCTGTCATCTTGCAAGGACGCCTGTATCTCCTCCTCTTTGTAGCCCATGGCTACCATCGCTGCTATCCGGTGGGGGTCCTGGCGAGCTGGGAGGGGCTCCACATACGGCCTCAGTTGTGCGTGCTCATAGCCCGTATTGACCCACGGGTCAGTCATTATGTCTGGGAGGCTTGACCTCCTACAGGGATCCACTGTCAGGCACTTTTGGAGGAGATTCCTGCAGTTCACAGACAGGTGGTGTGGGATGCGGAACTCCCCACTGAGCACTACCTCCTCCAGGAGCTTGGAGCTCCGTGTAAAAGAAGGGAACTTCCTGCTGACCATGGTGTAGAGAATCACCCCCAGGCTCCAGACGTCCACGGCCGGCCCATTGTACGTGTGCCCCTTAAATATTTCGGGGGCTGTATAACAGGGAGTGCCGCACAGGGTTTCCAGCTGCTGGCTGATGTCAAAGGTGTTACTTAATCCGAAATCAGTAACTTTCACATTCCCAGCAGCATCCAAGAGGAGGTTGTCTGCTTTTAAGTCTCTGTGCGAGATACACTTCTGGTGACAGTAGTGCACAGCAGATAAGACTTGGCGAAATTTTGCTCGGGCCTCCTCTTCCGAGAGAGGGCCATGGGCCACCAGGTAGTGCAGGAGATCACCTCCATGGGCGTACTCCATTACGAGGTAGAGCTTCTCCGGGCTGTCAATGACTTCAAAGAGCCGGACGATGTTGGGATGGTGCAGGCTCTTCATTATGCTCACCTCTCTGGAGCGCATGCGGAGGCTTCTGGGGCTGTCCTTCTTGTGTATGATTTTCACGGCTACCTCATGGCGGGTGAGGACATGCCGCGCTAGAAAAGTCATGGAAAAGCCACCTTTGCCTAGTAATCTCGAGAACTGATAATTCTTCAGGTGGGTCTCCTCCTTAGCCCTCAAGGCTGGGAGAGGCCGCAGCATACTGGAGTTTATGCTGGGCTGGAGACCCGGTAACTCTATGCAGACTTTCCAATGGGAAAGCCTGAATAACTGATCTAATAAAAAAATAAATAAATAAAATGCTAAAAAAAAAAAGAAAATAAAAAATATGATAATAAAAAATAAACAGGAGTAAAATAAAAGGGAAAGATTAAAAAACAACAAACAGGCAAAAGGTAAAAGCAAAATAATTTTTTTAAAAAGTAAATAATAAAGAAAACAAAATCGGGACAAAAGAACTAAGACAAAAAGAAAAAATAAGAAACAAAATAAACGAATCCACAAATGATAAATAAACCAGCGAAGGGCAGTCCTAGTCCACAGGTCACCAAAAACAGCTTCCTGGGTAAGCGGACACTGAGCCTCAGCTGCAGGGCCTTATATAGGGGCAGCAGGCCCCGCACAATGGCTCCTTGTGAGGTCATCCAAGCAATGGGCCAGTCCAGGCTGTGGTCATCCTCAGGGCTTTCTCCTCACTTTCTGGTCTCAGAAACCCTCTACACTTGCCACAAAATTATGGAGGATCCCACAGAACTTTGGGTTTCTGTGGGTTCTAGCTCTTCCTAGTTCCTTATCAGAAATTATAACCTAGAATGCCACAGTGCCTTCTACATTTCTAGTTTGAAAACCTTAATGATATCTGGCTTTGAAAGAGTTCAGAATATCTACATTGGAAATATCCAATTCTTTTTCTATAACTCTACACGAGCTGACTCAAAGGGATCCACAACTCAAGTGATAGCGTGGTTCTCTCTGAAAATGTTCTGTTGCTTAAAGCATAAGAAGGTACATTATTGGCATCTATAATGCTGAGGGAAAGATTGCTTTCATCCTACTTTCATTTCTTGCTTTCAGTTTTGCCCAGGTTTTCTATTGTAGCTGTCTCCCTTCCACAAGCCAGAAAACTCACTGGAAGACCTCCTTTTTCCTGTCTTTACAAGTAGAGAGTGAAGCTGTGCATGAAGAAAGCAAGTCTTCTACCCTTTCTTCTCCAAGTCATCACTCTGGGCTCGGTCTCCCTCTTACTCAGCATGGTGGTGGTGTATGGGAGGTGCACATGGCACTGACCCCTCATGGCAGAGAATGGTAATTCCTACATGACTCTTAAAAGCTTCTCTGAAATATAATATCGCTTTGCCACTTGGCTTTGCAAGTCTTGAGTCTTTTTGATACCTCAATTCTTTCATTATTGCCTACTTCCATACTGATTTATGAAGTGAACCATTTTCTATCCAAACTGAATAGAACTATTACAGACTGGAAGAAACTGGAAAGTGAAAAGATCACTTACTTTTGGTAATGTACAGTGGTGATGGTAACACGACATTGGGAATATAATTAACACCAGTGTATTATATATCTGAATGTGGATAGAAGGGGAAATTTGGGGTGGTATATACATTGATAGAATAAAAATTAAAAGTAAACAACAGGACTACACAATACAGTGAACCCTAAAGGAAACAGGACTATAATTAATAGGACAATTATATTCTTCACAATTGCTAAAAGATGGAAAAACCTAAGTAATCATAAACCAACGAATTGATAAGCAAAATCTGGTATTTTCATACAGTGGAATATTATTCAGAAGAAAAAATCAATTGTGGAAGCAAAGACAATGTGGAGGAACACTGAGCATATTAGGTTGAGGAAAGGCACCAGACACAACAGGGCAAACGCTTTATGGCCTCACTAACATGATCAAAATACAATGAATAGACTTATGGAGATGGGACTATGAAATGAAGTTAGGTGGGAGATGGAATGTGGATGTAAAGGGGAAGATGATGCTGGGTATATATAGAATACTTATTCAGGTAAAATGCATATATGGGAATGCTTGAACTTGATGGCAACACATTACAATGAATGTAACAAACACTGATGATTTATGAATGAGAATGTGGCAAAAACAGTGTCTAGGAAAATTAAGGTTAGTTAGAGGACAGCTGAAGAATACTGGGAATGTAGAACAATGATTTTGGCAGGAGATTGTGATTAGTAAGATAGAGCAATGGGCTTCTACTACATGTTAAGAATGTGCTGATACAATGGAAAAATACAAATTATTTGGAACTATAATTAACACCATTGTGATGATTTTCTACCAAAAGCAAGGTTGATACTACATTAATGCTCAGGGCTAAAAAAAAAAAAAAGACAGGAATTTGGTTTTATGAAATATGAATAGGACTAAGCAGTTCTTCTCTTACTTTTTCATTAATATTGCATAATTATGACATTTAACTAATCTCTGTATCTTTATGAACACTACAGGAACAACTGAGTTAGAATTTGCAATTAGACCAGATAAAGATGAGATGGAAGTTTTTAGGAGGAATGTATCCATAACTTGTTGAGCTGCATTTTTCTGTTATATTTTTCTGAATTTGAGATAAGGTTATAAAAAATAGTACAACAATAATAATATTTACTCATTGATGGTAACGAAGGTACCACACTAATGTAAAATGTTTAAAATGGGGGCAGGAAATGGGAACACTTTATGCATCTTTCTGGAAATCTACAACCTCTCTAATAAAAAAATCTTGAAGGCAAAGATAAATACCTCTTAATACACGGGGCAATGAAGTGGTACTAAGAATTGTAAAAAGGACAGAATTTGCAGAACTCAAGTAAATGCTGCATTTTTTAAGGTGGGGATAAGGTGAAGGATAACATATGAGTTTCCAATCCCAGGTGAGAGTCAAGATCAGTTCCAAAAGGGCCTCTGGATTCACAGAAAGATAAGAAATTACATTTTAGACACATTACATCAGACCCAAAGAGGGGACATTCATGTAAAAGCTACCAAAGAAAAAAGGTGGATGCTGGATTCAAACAAATTGATGAAAAACCAATGCTTAAGTTACAGATTTGCGGGTAATTGTATAAAAAGCACAAGTAAATGTGGGTAAATAAGGGATCTGCAAAGGGAAAAAGACTGGAGAGGGTAAAAAGCAAAAGTAAAAAGCCTTGACCACTAATATTAAACTGAGAATATGGAGGAAGTGTAAAGGAGGGAGAAATAAGGGTCCAAGAGGATCTGAACAATGGGGCTGCAGAAATCAAGAAAAAGCAATGATTCAGGAAGAATCTATGTCATAGGAAGGGGCTTTTTATGACTTTGAAAGTCTATGACTTTCTAATCACTTTGAGAAACAAACAATGTGATAGAGTAAGAAGAAACCCTGGATTTTGAATCACTGTTTTGACTCTTCTTAGTTCATTAGAACTACAGAATATTTTCACCAAAAAGAATTATGTAGGTATAGATAGATAAATGGATAACCAAAACTTACAAGTGCATGTAGAAAGATTTACTGGATCATACCAAGGATCAATATTGTAGACAAGGGATACTTATTTCTTCTACCCCAATTTTTCTAATAGAAAAATTCCAAGTCCTCTAAATTCATTCTCAGCATCCAAAAAAACAAAACAAAACACCATCCACAAAAATCACATTACATAGAATAAGAGAAGTGTAGTCCTTCAACCATACCAAAAGAAGGGTGTCATAATAAAATATATCACTAATTCAGAATTAAAAGCATTTCTTTGAAAGTATAAAACTAAAATTAGCACTATACTTTTAAATACATGTCCCAGAGACTTAAATCTTTGGTCTGTTCATATGCTGGCTGAGCCCTGAATGTCAGCAGAGTTGCAACACCTACTCATCGGTTCACTGGACTCACCCAGGACAACTAACGAGGAGATGATGGTGGACAACACCCATCCCAAGGAACAGAGAGTGTGTGCAGCTGCAAGCAGGATGGTTCCATCCATCTGCCCCATGGGAACTAAGCCCCTCTCAATTAGAAACAAGAGTGGGCATCAC
>NW_026688179.1:300000-384340 GCF_030445035.2 Dasypus novemcinctus | reverse complement strand
GTGCACCGGCACACGTGAGGAGGGCCCTCCCCGTCACCAGAGCTTGGAGTTGGAAGAAACTCGAGGTGAACGCGGGGGTCTGCCACCCAGTGGGCTGAGCTCTGGATGGGAAGGGGATGGGAGGCGAGCCAGCCAGCGTAAGGTTCTAGGCTCAGCAGCCGGGCCTAGCACGCAAGTGGTCTCCTACCGGACTGAGCTGTTGGGGGGAAGACAGCCAGTTGCGTCCTGGGCAGGGGGGTTCCCCCGGAGGACACAGGAGTCGAGAGGGAGGCGCCAGAGTCTGGAGTCACGGGAGGGAGTTGAGAGACTCAGGGAACGAGTGGAGTCTGGTCGAGCAAGAAAAGGCCAGAGAGCGGTCCCGAGCATCCTCCAGCAGGAATGAGGGCCCAAGGGGTTGTGCCACTCCTGGCGTGGCCAGAGTGGGGGTGTGTGGCGATGGGGCCTGGGTGGGCCCCGGCCCTCACAGAGGGGGTCGAGGCTGGGAGGAGGAATCCCCCAGCGAAGCTGAGCACCCAGGTGGGGCTGGAGCCCAGAACACCTGAGGGCCCTGTGCTGGAGCCTGAGTTCTGCGGCTCCAAAGGAGGACCTCCGCACCCGGGTATCCCAAGTCCCTGAAAATGTCCCGTCTCTGGACGGAGTGCCCCATTGGTCGAGGCCGTCCAGGGAGGCCAGCGCCTGGTGGCTCCCAGGCCAGGCTAGGGCCTGGCACGCTCGGCACGGTCTAGAATTGGGAAGCCAGCGAGAGCTCGACGAGGCCAGCCTGGAAGGCAGCTGGCAGGCTTTCCCGAAACCTCTGGCACTGCAGGGCCAATGGCCCTAGGTAGGCCCGCCTGACCAGGTGGCGGGACTTTGGTTGGCGAGGAATCCCCCTCTGAAGAGGGACCAGGCTCTTGGCTTGGACCAGGGGAGCGATGGGATGCAGCGAGGTTCTCACATCAGCCCCAGATCTGGCCCAGGGGTGCCCACCCCCACAGCCCCTCCTGCCAGGGTCCCCGCCCCTCCCCCTGCCTTCCAATGCAGCCGCCTGCCCTCCCCCTCCGGGAAGTGTGAGGAAGGAAGACTTCTCCTCCCACCCTGGCCCCTAGCGCTGGTAGTTGGGCTCCGACTTGCCGCCAGGGGGCGGCTTTGGCGCTCCTGTTTCTGCTTCTGTCTCTCGCACCGCTTTTGACGACGCGGGCGGGCGGAGATGAGAAAACAGCTGTCCAGGAGGCAAGAGAAGACGTTCTCTTCTAGCCCAGCCCCCAGCCAGCAGACTCCTCTCACGTCAGTGACCTCTTTCAAGCCCGTGGCCAGCTGGTGGCCTGTGGTGAGTGCATTCTGGAACCCTGCTCCCCCGCACCGCGTTTGTTTTTCCTTGGCAGCCGACACGCTCCCCGAAGTGCGTTCGGTGGCTTGGGGCAGGATGTGTAAGGGCCGCCCCCGTCCGGGCACTATGGCCGGCGGCGGCGGGGGGCAACTGCGAGTGGAGCCAAAGGCCCCCGCATCACAAATGGTTTCCCTCACCCCGCCCTCAGCCACGCCCCGGGCCCACCGTCTCCACGGCAACGAGGTGGGGCGGGGGCGGGGCGAGGCTCCTGGGGGCGGGCGGGAGGGGTGCCTCGCGTGCCAGTGCCAGGGAGGCGGTGGGCCCGGTGGCCCCGGCTGGCGGGGCGCTGGCGCCTCGCTCCCGCCCCCAGGCCCTGGCCAGACCCCCTGTGCCGATGAGCAGACCCACCCAAGATTTTGGAGTCCCTCTTCTACAGAGAGGAAAGGCCAAACGGTCCTTCTCTTTCGCTTCCCCATAGGCTTGAATGAGCATCTAGCCTCCCCATCTTAGGGAGGCTTTGAGCACGGCCCTCACACCTTCTAGAGAAGCTCTGAGCCCATTTGGTCTGCATTTGCCCTGAGTAGGCAAAGTTGATAGACTTTGCATTGTCCAACGGTTTCCTGGGACTGGAGTCGTTGCCATGGTTACCGAGGGCCGGGCTGCAGCCTCCTACCATCCCCCACCCACAAGTCTCCCGCCGCTGAGGTCACCTCTTCAGAGATAAAGAGCCTCCCACCCAGAGCCCACATCCCCCGAGGGGACTCTCAGCCTATCACACCTTCCCCTAGGACTGAGCCGGCCCTCCAGGTCCCCCACCCCACCTCAGGGAGTTGCCAGGGTCCTGGAACAGCCTGGGCAACTTCCCAATGAGCCTCCGTTGATCTCGCAGCGCCAACCCCCGGTGTGCGGAGCTTCCCTCCGCACTTCTGAGGAACGCCCCCGGCTTCCAGACAAGTCCACGCTCTCAGAGACAACCCCGCAAGCCCGCCGACTTTCTGCGCCAGCCCCGGCACCCCAGAATCCTCACCTCCCAGGATTCCCAATGTCCCCATCAAGGTCCCACCTCCCAGAAACTTTCGACTTCCCAGAATCGGCCTGGGGACCCCTGCATCCCGCCAGGCACACCGAGACCGACCCTCCCCCACCCACAGTCCCATTCCCCGTTTCACAACCACCTCGCTGGTTCCTTCTCCAGGCGCGTGACTGACCCACTCCCCCCGCTCCTGGGGCATGGAGTTCGGGGCTAGGTGGGCTGCTTCTGGTGGCCCAAGTGGAGGCGCTCTCGCAAGGAAGGCCTGGCGTCCAGGCAGCTCGGTGCTCTCCGGGGCTGGGTAGTTGCAGGAGACTGGGCGCCGTGCCAAGACGCTCCCAGATCCGCTTGGGGCTCCTTCCCTTCTCCGCTCTTTCCCACCGGGGACTTCTGGGAAATGCGCGTGGAAAGCAGCGAACCTGTTTCTGTCTAATGTACGCGAGCCTTCCAAAGATGAGTGGGGTAAGACCCTGGATGCCCTGGAAGCTGCCCTGGCCCTGCACAAGTCCCTGAACCAGGCCCCTTTGCATCTGCATGCCCCGGGATCTGCCCACGCAGACCCCCACGTGTGGATCCCGCTCCTCCATGGCTCCCCACACGCAGACCTTCCTTGGGATGAAGCCTCCACCCTGAGACTTGACTCCCTTGGATTGTCCAGGGACATTCCTTGCCGTGCTTCGCTTCCCTTCCCACATCTGCCACCTTGGGACCTATGGCCTCCTGGCTTCTCTCCGGTAGAATTGTTCACTTCTCTGCTCTTCCTCAGCTCTGTGCCTTCCTGGAGAAGCATTTCCTAGATGAGGAGGTGAAACTGATCAACAAGAGGGGCGACCACAGGACCAAGCTCGGCAGGCTTGCTGGCCCGCAGGCGGGGCGGGGCGATGTGGGGCGGGGCGGGGCGAGTCATCTCTTTGGAAGGCTCAGCCTCCAGCACCACTAGGGGTCTCTGGAGCCCAGAGGCCGTGGGCGTGGGGGAGGGCACCGTTCCCCCAGCGCGCGGGCTCCTGCCCGAGCCCCTCCAGCCAGGAGGCCTCTTGCTAACTGCCCTCGTGTAGCCCCCTAAGGAGCCCTGAGGCAAGGGTCAATCATAAAGCTCTAGGCAGCAGGTGCCGATGGTGTGTGTGTGCGTGTCTGGCGCCGGGACTCTAGAAGGGTTGAACCCTCCCCCCGTGGGTGGCGTGCTCTAGGCACTTCAGGCCCGAGCCATTTCTGACTCCAGGGAGGGTGGAGCTCAGTGGGTAGCAGGAAGCAGGCTGAGAGTTTTCCAGGGTAACAGCAAGCAGAAAGGGGTCCTGGGCACCTGGGAGTGACTATGGAAGTGAGCTCTGGAAAGCAAGCACAGGAGACTAGCTCTGGGGGCCGCTTCCCCCCTGCCCGCCCGCCCCTCGCCCGGGCTTGGAAGAGATGAGGCCCGTCTTGAACGCTAGGGTCTTCCCCAATGTCAAGCACACACTCGGTAGCAACCACTCCTGAGGAGCTGAGCAGCTGGGAGCTTAAGATGGACGAGAAGTGCTGAGCTGGGGTTTTGGTCTCGGTGGAGAAAGGAGAGGGGGAAAGTAGTGTTCCTATTCTCTACACGGGAACGGAAGAAGCTTGCAGCATCTCGGGGCAAGCCGGCAAACTGCTGTGTCAGCTCTGACCCCCATGCCTTTGGTTTCTGGGAGAAGAGGAATCGGGAAGTGGCTGCTAGGTGCCGTGGGCTCAGATCCATGCCCTCTTGCTCTCCGTACACAACAGGATCTGGTTGCGGGGGTTCCTGTGTCTGGCACAAGGCCGATGACCCGGCACCCAAGACTCCTCACTCAGAGCTTCCTGTTCCCTTCCTTGGGGATGGTGTGCTCACACATGCACATGTGGCCTCGGGAGCCTAGAACCATGAGGGGAAAAGTGCTTGCCTTTCTTCTTTGCCCCTGAAAATAGAGCCATCTCAGCGGAGCCCCGGAGAGATGCGTCAAGCCAGTGCGCCGGACCTTGCTGCCGTGATGGAAATGGCCTCCATCTGTGCTGTAGCCACGTGTGAAGAAGGGCTACTGTGTGGAGCCTCCTTCATCACACAGCTCCTTCCCGCCCAAGAGAGCTTGAGCCGTGTGTTTGTCGCTTGCAAGTCCCAAGCAGGCAAACGAGGCCTCCCTTCCTTGAGAGAACACTGGCATTCCAGACAGCAATCCCAATCTCTCCAGGGCAGCAGGAGGAAAGGAGGCACTGGGAAGCCACGGGTCAGCAAGCGGGGGGAGGCTTGGAGGCTCTGAATCCAAGAGGAGGGAGGGGCCTGTGGAGAGGTCCACCAAGCCCCCATGCCCCCATGTTGGACGACACCTGGACTCCTTCGATAGAGATGGATTTTTTTTCTGGCCATTTCTGGACACACGCCTCAAGCACACCCATTCCGCCCTGCCACCCCCCAACCCCCTCCCCTGCCAAGCAAGCAGTGCACCGGCACACGTGAGGAGGGCCCTCCCCGTCACCAGAGCTTGGAGTTGGAAGAAACTCGAGGTGAACGCGGGGGTCTGCCACCCAGTGGGCTGAGCTCTGGATGGGAAGGGGATGGGAGGCGAGCCAGCCAGCGTAAGGTTCTAGGCTCAGCAGCCGGGCCTAGCACGCAAGTGGTCTCCTACCGGACTGAGCTGTTGGGGGGAAGACAGCCAGTTGCGTCCTGGGCAGGGGGGTTCCCCCGGAGGACACAGGAGTCGAGAGGGAGGCGCCAGAGTCTGGAGTCACGGGAGGGAGTTGAGAGACTCAGGGAACGAGTGGAGTCTGGTCGAGCAAGAAAAGGCCAGAGAGCGGTCCCGAGCATCCTCCAGCAGGAATGAGGGCCCAAGGGGTTGTGCCACTCCTGGCGTGGCCAGAGTGGGGGTGTGTGGCGATGGGGCCTGGGTGGGCCCCGGCCCTCACAGAGGGGGTCGAGGCTGGGAGGAGGAATCCCCCAGCGAAGCTGAGCACCCAGGTGGGGCTGGAGCCCAGAACACCTGAGGGCCCTGTGCTGGAGCCTGAGTTCTGCGGCTCCAAAGGAGGACCTCCGCACCCGGGTATCCCAAGTCCCTGAAAATGTCCCGTCTCTGGACGGAGTGCCCCATTGGTCGAGGCCATCCAGGGAGGCCAGCGCCTGGTGGCTCCCAGGCCAGGCTAGGGCCTGGCACGCTCGGCACGGTCTAGAATTGGCAAGCCAGCGAGAGCTCGACGAGGCCAGCCTGGAAGGCAGCTGGCAGGCTTTCCCGAAACCTCTGGCACTGCAGGGCCAATGGCCCTAGGTAGGCCCGCCTGACCAGGTGGCGGGACTTTGGTTGGCGAGGAATCCCCCTCTGAAGAGGGACCAGGCTCTTGGCTTGGACCAGGGGAGCGATGGGATGCAGCGAGGTTCTCACATCAGCCCCAGATCTGGCCCAGGGGTGCCCACCCCCACAGCCCCTCCTGCCAGGGTCCCCGCCCCTCCCCCTGCCTTCCAATGCAGCCGCCTGCCCTCCCCCTCCGGGAAGTGTGAGGAAGGAAGACTTCTCCTCCCACCCTGGCCCCTAGCGCTGGTAGTTGGGCTCCGACTTGCCGCCAGGGGGCGGCTTTGGCGCTCCTGTTTCTGCTTCTGTCTCTCGCACCGCTTTTGACGACGCGGGCGGGCGGAGATGAGAAAACAGCTGTCCAGGAGGCAAGAGAAGACGTTCTCTTCTAGCCCAGCCCCCAGCCAGCAGACTCCTCTCACGTCAGTGACCTCTTTCAAGCCCGTGGCCAGCTGGTGGCCTGTGGTGAGTGCATTCTGGAACCCTGCTCCCCCGCACCGCGTTTGTTTTTCCTTGGCAGCCGACACGCTCCCCGAAGTGCGTTCGGTGGCTTGGGGCAGGATGTGTAAGGGCCGCCCCCGTCCGGGCACTATGGCCGGCGGCGGCGGGGGGCAACTGCGAGTGGAGCCAAAGGCCCCCGCATCACAAATGGTTTCCCTCACCCCGCCCTCAGCCACGCCCCGGGCCCACCGTCTCCACGGCAACGAGGTGGGGCGGGGGCGGGGCGAGGCTCCTGGGGGCGGGCGGGAGGGGTGCCTCGCGTGCCAGTGCCAGGGAGGCGGTGGGCCCGGTGGCCCCGGCTGGCGGGGCGCTGGCGCCTCGCTCCCGCCCCCAGGCCCTGGCCAGACCCCCTGTGCCGATGAGCAGACCCACCCAAGATTTTGGAGTCCCTCTTCTACAGAGAGGAAAGGCCAAACGGTCCTTCTCTTTCGCTTCCCCATAGGCTTGAATGAGCATCTAGCCTCCCCATCTTAGGGAGGCTTTGAGCACGGCCCTCACACCTTCTAGAGAAGCTCTGAGCCCATTTGGTCTGCATTTGCCCTGAGTAGGCAAAGTTGATAGACTTTGCATTGTCCAACGGTTTCCTGGGACTGGAGTCGTTGCCATGGTTACCGAGGGCCGGGCTGCAGCCTCCTACCATCCCCCACCCACAAGTCTCCCGCCGCTGAGGTCACCTCTTCAGAGATAAAGAGCCTCCCACCCAGAGCCCACATCCCCCGAGGGGACTCTCAGCCTATCACACCTTCCCCTAGGACTGAGCCGGCCCTCCAGGTCCCCCACCCCACCTCAGGGAGTTGCCAGGGTCCTGGAACAGCCTGGGCAACTTCCCAATGAGCCTCCGTTGATCTCGCAGCGCCAACCCCCGGTGTGCGGAGCTTCCCTCCGCACTTCTGAGGAACGCCCCCGGCTTCCAGACAAGTCCACGCTCTCAGAGACAACCCCGCAAGCCCGCCGACTTTCTGCGCCAGCCCCGGCACCCCAGAATCCTCACCTCCCAGGATTCCCAATGTCCCCATCAAGGTCCCACCTCCCAGAAACTTTCGACTTCCCAGAATCCGCCTGGGGACCCCTGCATCCCGCCAGGCACACCGAGACCGACCCTCCCCCACCCACAGTCCCATTCCCCGTTTCACAACCACCTCGCTGGTTCCTTCTCCAGGCGCGTGACTGACCCACTCCCCCCGCTCCTGGGGCATGGAGTTCGGGGCTAGGTGGGCTGCTTCTGGTGGCCCAAGTGGAGGCGCTCTCGCAAGGAAGGCCTGGCGTCCAGGCAGCTCGGTGCTCTCCGGGGCTGGGTAGTTGCAGGAGACTGGGCGCCGTGCCAAGACGCTCCCAGATCCGCTTGGGGCTCCTTCCCTTCTCCGCTCTTTCCCACCGGGGACTTCTGGGAAATGCGCGTGGAAAGCAGCGAACCTGTTTCTGTCTAATGTACGCGAGCCTTCCAAAGATGAGTGGGGTAAGAACCTGGACGCCCTGGAAGCTGCCCTGGCCCTGCACAAGTCCCTGAACCAGGCCCTTTTGCATCTGCATGCCCCGGGATCTGCCCACGCAGACCCCCACGTGTGGATCCCGCTCCTCCATGGCTCCCCACACGCAGACCTTCCTTGGGATGAAGCCTCCACCCTGAGACTTGACTCCCTTGGATTGTCCAGGGACATTCCTTGCCGTGCCTCGCTTCCCACATCTGCCACCTTGGGACCTATGGCCTCCTGGCTTCTCTCCGGTAGAATTGTTCACTTCTCTGCTCTTCCTCAGCTCTGTGCCTTCCTGGAGAAGCATTTCCTAGATGAGGAGGTGAAACTGATCAACAAGAGGGGCGACCACAGGACCAAGCTCGGCAGGCTTGCTGGCCCGCAGGCGGGGCGGGGCGATGTGGGGCGGGGCGGGGCGAGTCATCTCTTTGGAAGGCTCAGCCTCCAGCACCACTAGGGGTCTCTGGAGCCCAGAGGCCGTGGGCGTGGGGGAGGGCACCGTTCCCCCAGCGCGCGGGCTCCTGCCCGAGCCCCTCCAGCCAGGAGGCCTCTTGCTAACTGCCCTCGTGTAGCCCCCTAAGGAGCCCTGAGGCAAGGGTCAACCATAAAGCTCTAGGCAGCAGGTGCCGATGGTGTGTGTGTGCGTGTCTGGCGCCGGGACTCTAGAAGGGTTGAACCCTCCCCCCGTGGGTGGCGTGCTCTAGGCACTTCAGGCCCGAGCCATTTCTGACTCCAGGGAGGGTGGAGCTCAGTGGGTAGCAGGAAGCAGGCTGAGAGTTTTCCAGGGTAACAGCAAGCAGAAAGGGGTCCTGGGCACCTGGGAGTGACTATGGAAGTGAGCTCTGGAAAGCAAGCACAGGAGACTAGCTCTGGGGGCCGCTTCCCCCCTGCCCGCCCGCCCCTCGCCCGGGCTTGGAAGAGATGAGGCCCGTCTTGAACGCTAGGGTCTTCCCCAATGTCAAGCACACACTCGGTAGCAACCACTCCTGAGGAGCTGAGCAGCTGGGAGCTTAAGATGGACGAGAAGTGCTGAGCTGGGGTTTTGGGTCTCGGTGGAGAAAGGAGAGGGGGAAAGTAGTGTTCCTATTCTCTACACGGGAACGGAAGAAGCTTGCAGCATCTCGGGGCAAGCCGGCAAACTGCTGTGTCAGCTCTGACCCCCATGCCTTTGGTTTCTGGGAGAAGAGGAATCGGGAAGTGGCTGCTAGGTGCCGTGGGCTCAGATCCATGCCCTCTTGCTCTCCGTACACAACAGGATCTGGTTGCGGGGGTTCCTGTGTCTGGCACAAGGCCGATGAGCCGGCACCCAAGACTCCTCACTCAGAGCTTCCTGTTCCCTTCCTTGGGGATGGTGTGCTCACACATGCACATGTGGCCTCGGGAGCCTAGAACCATGAGGGGAAAAGTGCTTGCCTTTCTTCTTTGCCCCTGAAAATAGAGCCATCTCAGCGGAGCCCCGGAGAGATGCGTCAAGCCAGTGCGCCGGACCTTGCTGCCGTGATGGAAATGGCCTCCATCTGTGCTGTAGCCACGTGTGAAGAAGGGCTACTGTGTGGAGCCTCCTTCATCACACAGCTCCTTCCCGCCCAAGAGAGCTTGAGCCGTGTGTTTGTCGCTTGCAAGTCCCAAGCAGGCAAACGAGGCCTCCCTTCCTTGAGAGAACACTGGCATTCCAGACAGCAATCCCAATCTCTCCAGGGCAGCAGGAGGAAAGGAGGCACTGGGAAGCCACGGGTCAGCAAGCGGGGGGAGGCTTGGAGGCTCTGAATCCAAGAGGAGGGAGGGGCCTGTGGAGAGGTCCACCAAGCCCCCATGCCCCCATGTTGGACGACACCTGGACTCCTTCGATAGAGATGGATTTTTTTTCTGGCCATTTCTGGACACACGCCTCAAGCACACCCATTCCGCCCTGCCACCCCCCAACCCCCTCCCCTGCCAAGCAAGCAGTGCACCGGCACACGTGAGGAGGGCCCTCCCCGTCACCAGAGCTTGGAGTTGGAAGAAACTCGAGGTGAACGCGGGGGTCTGCCACCCAGTGGGCTGAGCTCTGGATGGGAAGGGGATGGGAGGCGAGCCAGCCAGCGTAAGGTTCTAGGCTCAGCAGCCGGGCCTAGCACGCAAGTGGTCTCCTACCGGACTGAGCTGTTGGGGGGAAGACAGCCAGTTGCGTCCTGGGCAGGGGGGTTCCCCCGGAGGACACAGGAGTCGAGAGGGAGGCGCCAGAGTCTGGAGTCACGGGAGGGAGTTGAGAGACTCAGGGAACGAGTGGAGTCTGGTCGAGCAAGAAAAGGCCAGAGAGCGGTCCCGAGCATCCTCCAGCAGGAATGAGGGCCCAAGGGGTTGTGCCACTCCTGGCGTGGCCAGAGTGGGGGTGTGTGGCGATGGGGCCTGGGTGGGCCCCGGCCCTCACAGAGGGGGTCGAGGCTGGGAGGAGGAATCCCCCAGCGAAGCTGAGCACCCAGGTGGGGCTGGAGCCCAGAACACCTGAGGGCCCTGTGCTGGAGCCTGAGTTCTGCGGCTCCAAAGGAGGACCTCCGCACCCGGGTATCCCAAGTCCCTGAAAATGTCCCGTCTCTGGACGGAGTGCCCCATTGGTCGAGGCCGTCCAGGGAGGCCAGCGCCTGGTGGCTCCCAGGCCAGGCTAGGGCCTGGCACGCTCGGCACGGTCTAGAATTGGCAAGCCAGCGAGAGCTCGACGAGGCCAGCCTGGAAGGCAGCTGGCAGGCTTTCCCGAAACCTCTGGCACTGCAGGGCCAATGGCCCTAGGTAGGCCCGCCTGACCAGGTGGCGGGACTTTGGTTGGCGAGGAATCCCCCTCTGAAGAGGGACCAGGCTCTTGGCTTGGACCAGGGGAGCGATGGGATGCAGCGAGGTTCTCACATCAGCCCCAGATCTGGCCCAGGGGTGCCCACCCCCACAGCCCCTCCTGCCAGGGTCCCCGCCCCTCCCCCTGCCTTCCAATGCAGCCGCCTGCCCTCCCCCTCCGGGAAGTGTGAGGAAGGAAGACTTCTCCTCCCACCCTGGCCCCTAGCGCTGGTAGTTGGGCTCCGACTTGCCGCCAGGGGGCGGCTTTGGCGCTCCTGTTTCTGCTTCTGTCTCTCGCACCGCTTTTGACGACGCGGGCGGGCGGAGATGAGAAAACAGCTGTCCAGGAGGCAAGAGAAGACGTTCTCTTCTAGCCCAGCCCCCAGCCAGCAGACTCCTCTCACGTCAGTGACCTCTTTCAAGCCCGTGGCCAGCTGGTGGCCTGTGGTGAGTGCATTCTGGAACCCTGCTCCCCCGCACCGCGTTTGTTTTTCCTTGGCAGCCGACACGCTCCCCGAAGTGCGTTCGGTGGCTTGGGGCAGGATGTGTAAGGGCCGCCCCCGTCCGGGCACTATGGCCGGCGGCGGCGGGGGGCAACTGCGAGTGGAGCCAAAGGCCCCCGCATCACAAATGGTTTCCCTCACCCCGCCCTCAGCCACGCCCCGGGCCCACCGTCTCCACGGCAACGAGGTGGGGCGGGGGCGGGGCGAGGCTCCTGGGGGCGGGCGGGAGGGGTGCCTCGCGTGCCAGTGCCAGGGAGGCGGTGGGCCCGGTGGCCCCGGCTGGCGGGGCGCTGGCGCCTCGCTCCCGCCCCCAGGCCCTGGCCAGACCCCCTGTGCCGATGAGCAGACCCACCCAAGATTTTGGAGTCCCTCTTCTACACAGAGGAAAGGCCAAACGGTCCTTCTCTTTCGCTTCCCCATAGGCTTGAATGAGCATCTAGCCTCCCCATCTTAGGGAGGCTTTGAGCACGGCCCTCACACCTTCTAGAGAAGCTCTGAGCCCATTTGGTCTGCATTTGCCCTGAGTAGGCAAAGTTGATAGACTTTGCATTGTCCAACGGTTTCCTGGGACTGGAGTCGTTGCCATGGTTACCGAGGGCCGGGCTGCAGCCTCCTACCATCCCCCACCCACAAGTCTCCCGCCGCTGAGGTCACCTCTTCAGAGATAAAGAGCCTCCCACCCAGAGCCCACATCCCCCGAGGGGACTCTCAGCCTATCACACCTTCCCCTAGGACTGAGCCGGCCCTCCAGGTCCCCCACCCCACCTCAGGGAGTTGCCAGGGTCCTGGAACAGCCTGGGCAACTTCCCAATGAGCCTCCGTTGATCTCGCAGCGCCAACCCCCGGTGTGCGGAGCTTCCCTCCGCACTTCTGAGGAACGCCCCCGGCTTCCAGACAAGTCCACGCTCTCAGAGACAACCCCGCAAGCCCGCCGACTTTCTGCGCCAGCCCCGGCACCCCAGAATCCTCACCTCCCAGGATTCCCAATGTCCCCATCAAGGTCCCACCTCCCAGAACCTTTCGACTTCCCAGAATCCGCCTGGGGACCCCTGCATCCCGCCAGGCACACCGAGACCGACCCTCCCCCACCCACAGTCCCATTCCCCGTTTCACAACCACCTCGCTGGTTCCTTCTCCAGGCGCGTGACTGACCCACTCCCCCCGCTCCTGGGGCATGGAGTTCGGGGCTAGGTGGGCTGCTTCTGGTGGCCCAAGTGGAGGCGCTCTCGCAAGGAAGGCCTGGCGTCCAGGCAGCTCGGTGCTCTCCGGGGCTGGGTAGTTGCAGGAGACTGGGCGCCGTGCCAAGACGCTCCCAGATCCGCTTGGGGCTCCTTCCCTTCTCCGCTCTTTCCCACCGGGGACTTCTGGGAAATGCGCGTGGAAAGCAGCGAACCTGTTTCTGTCTAATGTACGCGAGCCTTCCAAAGATGAGTGGGGTAAGACCCTGGACGCCCTGGAAGCTGCCCTGGCCCTGCACAAGTCCCTGAACCAGGCCCCTTTGCATCTGCATGCCCCGGGATCTGCCCACGCAGACCCCCACGTGTGGATCCCGCTCCTCCATGGCTCCCCACACGCAGACCTTCCTTGGGATGAAGCCTCCACCCTGAGACTTGACTCCCTTGGATTGTCCAGGGACATTCCTTGCCGTGCTTCGCTTCCCTTCCCACATCTGCCACCTTGGGACCTATGGCCTCCTGGCTTCTCTCCGGTAGAATTGTTCACTTCTCTGCTCTTCCTCAGCTCTGTGCCTTCCTGGAGAAGCATTTCCTAGATGAGGAGGTGAAACTGATCAACAAGAGGGGCGACCACAGGACCAAGCTCGGCAGGCTTGCTGGCCCGCAGGCGGGGCGGGGCGATGTGGGGCGGGGCGGGGCGAGTCATCTCTTTGGAAGGCTCAGCCTCCAGCACCACTAGGGGTCTCTGGAGCCCAGAGGCCGTGGGCGTGGGGGAGGGCACCGTTCCCCCAGCGCGCGGGCTCCTGCCCGAGCCCCTCCAGCCAGGAGGCCTCTTGCTAACTGCCCTCGTGTAGCCCCCTAAGGAGCCCTGAGGCAAGGGTCAATCATAAAGCTCTAGGCAGCAGGTGCCGATGGTGTGTGTGTGCGTGTCTGGCGCCGGGACTCTAGAAGGGTTGAACCCTCCCCCCGTGGGTGGCGTGCTCTAGGCACTTCAGGCCCGAGCCATTTCTGACTCCAGGGAGGGTGGAGCTCAGTGGGTAGCAGGAAGCAGGCTGAGAGTTTTCCAGGGTAACAGCAAGCAGAAAGGGGTCCTGGGCACCTGGGAGTGACTATGGAAGTGAGCTCTGGAAAGCAAGCACAGGAGACTAGCTCTGGGGGCCGCTTCCCCCCTGCCCGCCCGCCCCTCGCCCGGGCTTGGAAGAGATGAGGCCCGTCTTGAACGCTAGGGTCTTCCCCAATGTCAAGCACACACTCGGTAGCAACCACTCCTGAGGAGCTGAGCAGCTGGGAGCTTAAGATGGACGAGAAGTGCTGAGCTGGGGTTTTGGTCTCGGTGGAGAAAGGAGAGGGGGAAAGTAGTGTTCCTATTCTCTACACGGGAACGGAAGAAGCTTGCAGCATCTCGGGGCAAGCCGGCAAACTGCTGTGTCAGCTCTGACCCCCATGCCTTTGGTTTCTGGGAGAAGAGGAATCGGGAAGTGGCTGCTAGGTGCCGTGGGCTCAGATCCATGCCCTCTTGCTCTCCGTACACAACAGGATCTGGTTGCGGGGGTTCCTGTGTCTGGCACAAGGCCGATGACCCGGCACCCAAGACTCCTCACTCAGAGCTTCCTGTTCCCTTCCTTGGGGATGGTGTGCTCACACATGCACATGTGGCCTCGGGAGCCTAGAACCATGAGGGGAAAAGTGCTTGCCTTTCTTCTTTGCCCCTGAAAATAGAGCCATCTCAGCGGAGCCCCGGAGAGATGCGTCAAGCCAGTGCGCCGGACCTTGCTGCCGTGATGGAAATGGCCTCCATCTGTGCTGTAGCCACGTGTGAAGAAGGGCTACTGTGTGGAGCCTCCTTCATCACACAGCTCCTTCCCGCCCAAGAGAGCTTGAGCCGTGTGTTTGTCGCTTGCAAGTCCCAAGCAGGCAAACGAGGCCTCCCTTCCTTGAGAGAACACTGGCATTCCAGACAGCAATCCCAATCTCTCCAGGGCAGCAGGAGGAAAGGAGGCACTGGGAAGCCACGGGTCAGCAAGCGGGGGGAGGCTTGGAGGCTCTGAATCCAAGAGGAGGGAGGGGCCTGTGGAGAGGTCCACCAAGCCCCCATGCCCCCATGTTGGACGACACCTGGACTCCTTCGATAGAGATGGATTTTTTTTCTGGCCATTTCTGGACACACGCCTCAAGCACACCCATTCCGCCCTGCCACCCCCCAACCCCCTCCCCTGCCAAGCAAGCAGTGCACCGGCACACGTGAGGAGGGCCCTCCCCGTCACCAGAGCTTGGAGTTGGAAGAAACTCGAGGTGAACGCGGGGGTCTGCCACCCAGTGGGCTGAGCTCTGGATGGGAAGGGGATGGGAGGCGAGCCAGCCAGCGTAAGGTTCTAGGCTCAGCAGCCGGGCCTAGCACGCAAGTGGTCTCCTACCGGACTGAGCTGTTGGGGGGAAGACAGCCAGTTGCGTCCTGGGCAGGGGGGTTCCCCCGGAGGACACAGGAGTCGAGAGGGAGGCGCCAGAGTCTGGAGTCACGGGAGGGAGTTGAGAGACTCAGGGAACGAGTGGAGTCTGGTCGAGCAAGAAAAGGCCAGAGAGCGGTCCCGAGCATCCTCCAGCAGGAATGAGGGCCCAAGGGGTTGTGCCACTCCTGGCGTGGCCAGAGTGGGGGTGTGTGGCGATGGGGCCTGGGTGGGCCCCGGCCCTCACAGAGGGGGTCGAGGCTGGGAGGAGGAATCCCCCAGCGAAGCTGAGCACCCAGGTGGGGCTGGAGCCCAGAACACCTGAGGGCCCTGTGCTGGAGCCTGAGTTCTGCGGCTCCAAAGGAGGACCTCCGCACCCGGGTATCCCAAGTCCCTGAAAATGTCCCGTCTCTGGACGGAGTGCCCCATTGGTCGAGGCCGTCCAGGGAGGCCAGCGCCTGGTGGCTCCCAGGCCAGGCTAGGGCCTGGCACGCTCGGCACGGTCTAGAATTGGCAAGCCAGCGAGAGCTCGACGAGGCCAGCCTGGAAGGCAGCTGGCAGGCTTTCCCGAAACCTCTGGCACTGCAGGGCCAATGGCCCTAGGTAGGCCCGCCTGACCAGGTGGCGGGACTTTGGTTGGCGAGGAATCCCCCTCTGAAGAGGGACCAGGCTCTTGGCTTGGACCAGGGGAGCGATGGGATGCAGCGAGGTTCTCACATCAGCCCCAGATCTGGCCCAGGGGTGCCCACCCCCACAGCCCCTCCTGCCAGGGTCCCCGCCCCTCCCCCTGCCTTCCAATGCAGCCGCCTGCCCTCCCCCTCCGGGAAGTGTGAGGAAGGAAGACTTCTCCTCCCACCCTGGCCCCTAGCGCTGGTAGTTGGGCTCCGACTTGCCGCCAGGGGGCGGCTTTGGCGCTCCTGTTTCTGCTTCTGTCTCTCGCACCGCTTTTGACGACGCGGGCGGGCGGAGATGAGAAAACAGCTGTCCAGGAGGCAAGAGAAGACGTTCTCTTCTAGCCCAGCCCCCAGCCAGCAGACTCCTCTCACGTCAGTGACCTCTTTCAAGCCCGTGGCCAGCTGGTGGCCTGTGGTGAGTGCATTCTGGAACCCTGCTCCCCCGCACCGCGTTTGTTTTTCCTTGGCAGCCGACACGCTCCCCGAAGTGCGTTCGGTGGCTTGGGGCAGGATGTGTAAGGGCCGCCCCCGTCCGGGCACTATGGCCGGCGGCGGCGGGGGGCAACTGCGAGTGGAGCCAAAGGCCCCCGCATCACAAATGGTTTCCCTCACCCCGCCCTCAGCCACGCCCCGGGCCCACCGTCTCCACGGCAACGAGGTGGGGCGGGGGCGGGGCGAGGCTCCTGGGGGCGGGCGGGAGGGGTGCCTCGCGTGCCAGTGCCAGGGAGGCGGTGGGCCCGGTGGCCCCGGCTGGCGGGGCGCTGGCGCCTCGCTCCCGCCCCCAGGCCCTGGCCAGACCCCCTGTGCCGATGAGCAGACCCACCCAAGATTTTGGAGTCCCTCTTCTACAGAGAGGAAAGGCCAAACGGTCCTTCTCTTTCGCTTCCCCATAGGCTTGAATGAGCATCTAGCCTCCCCATCTTAGGGAGGCTTTGAGCACGGCCCTCACACCTTCTAGAGAAGCTCTGAGCCCATTTGGTCTGCATTTGCCCTGAGTAGGCAAAGTTGATAGACTTTGCATTGTCCAACGGTTTCCTGGGACTGGAGTCGTTGCCATGGTTACCGAGGGCCGGGCTGCAGCCTCCTACCATCCCCCACCCACAAGTCTCCCGCCGCTGAGGTCACCTCTTCAGAGATAAAGAGCCTCCCACCCAGAGCCCACATCCCCCGAGGGGACTCTCAGCCTATCACACCTTCCCCTAGGACTGAGCCGGCCCTCCAGGTCCCCCACCCCACCTCAGGGAGTTGCCAGGGTCCTGGAACAGCCTGGGCAACTTCCCAATGAGCCTCCGTTGATCTCGCAGCGCCAACCCCCGGTGTGCGGAGCTTCCCTCCGCACTTCTGAGGAACGCCCCCGGCTTCCAGACAAGTCCACGCTCTCAGAGACAACCCCGCAAGCCCGCCGACTTTCTGCGCCAGCCCCGGCACCCCAGAATCCTCACCTCCCAGGATTCCCAATGTCCCCATCAAGGTCCCACCTCCCAGAACCTTTCGACTTCCCAGAATCCGCCTGGGGACCCCTGCATCCCGCCAGGCACACCGAGACCGACCCTCCCCCACCCACAGTCCCATTCCCCGTTTCACAACCACCTCGCTGGTTCCTTCTCCAGGCGCGTGACTGACCCACTCCCCCCGCTCCTGGGGCATGGAGTTCGGGGCTAGGTGGGCTGCTTCTGGTGGCCCAAGTGGAGGCGCTCTCGCAAGGAAGGCCTGGCGTCCAGGCAGCTCGGTGCTCTCCGGGGCTGGGTAGTTGCAGGAGACTGGGCGCCGTGCCAAGACGCTCCCAGATCCGCTTGGGGCTCCTTCCCTTCTCCGCTCTTTCCCACCGGGGACTTCTGGGAAATGCGCGTGGAAAGCAGCGAACCTGTTTCTGTCTAATGTACGCGAGCCTTCCAAAGATGAGTGGGGTAAGACCCTGGACGCCCTGGAAGCTGCCCTGGCCCTGCACAAGTCCCTGAACCAGGCCCCTTTGCATCTGCATGCCCCGGGATCTGCCCACGCAGACCCCCACGTGTGGATCCCGCTCCTCCATGGCTCCCCACACGCAGACCTTCCTTGGGATGAAGCCTCCACCCTGAGACTTGACTCCCTTGGATTGTCCAGGGACATTCCTTGCCGTGCTTCGCTTCCCTTCCCACATCTGCCACCTTGGGACCTATGGCCTCCTGGCTTCTCTCCGGTAGAATTGTTCACTTCTCTGCTCTTCCTCAGCTCTGTGCCTTCCTGGAGAAGCATTTCCTAGATGAGGAGGTGAAACTGATCAACAAGAGGGGCGACCACAGGACCAAGCTCGGCAGGCTTGCTGGCCCGCAGGCGGGGCGGGGCGATGTGGGGCGGGGCGGGGCGAGTCATCTCTTTGGAAGGCTCAGCCTCCAGCACCACTAGGGGTCTCTGGAGCCCAGAGGCCGTGGGCGTGGGGGAGGGCACCGTTCCCCCAGCGCGCGGGCTCCTGCCCGAGCCCCTCCAGCCAGGAGGCCTCTTGCTAACTGCCCTCGTGTAGCCCCCTAAGGAGCCCTGAGGCAAGGGTCAATCATAAAGCTCTAGGCAGCAGGTGCCGATGGTGTGTGTGTGCGTGTCTGGCGCCGGGACTCTAGAAGGGTTGAACCCTCCCCCCGTGGGTGGCGTGCTCTAGGCACTTCAGGCCCGAGCCATTTCTGACTCCAGGGAGGGTGGAGCTCAGTGGGTAGCAGGAAGCAGGCTGAGAGTTTTCCAGGGTAACAGCAAGCAGAAAGGGGTCCTGGGCACCTGGGAGTGACTATGGAAGTGAGCTCTGGAAAGCAAGCACAGGAGACTAGCTCTGGGGGCCGCTTCCCCCCTGCCCGCCCGCCCCTCGCCCGGGCTTGGAAGAGATGAGGCCCGTCTTGAACGCTAGGGTCTTCCCCAATGTCAAGCACACACTCGGTAGCAACCACTCCTGAGGAGCTGAGCAGCTGGGAGCTTAAGATGGACGAGAAGTGCTGAGCTGGGGTTTTGGTCTCGGTGGAGAAAGGAGAGGGGGAAAGTAGTGTTCCTATTCTCTACACGGGAACGGAAGAAGCTTGCAGCATCTCGGGGCAAGCCGGCAAACTGCTGTGTCAGCTCTGACCCCCATGCCTTTGGTTTCTGGGAGAAGAGGAATCGGGAAGTGGCTGCTAGGTGCCGTGGGCTCAGATCCATGCCCTCTTGCTCTCCGTACACAACAGGATCTGGTTGCGGGGGTTCCTGTGTCTGGCACAAGGCCGATGACCCGGCACCCAAGACTCCTCACTCAGAGCTTCCTGTTCCCTTCCTTGGGGATGGTGTGCTCACACATGCACATGTGGCCTCGGGAGCCTAGAACCATGAGGGGAAAAGTGCTTGCCTTTCTTCTTTGCCCCTGAAAATAGAGCCATCTCAGCGGAGCCCCGGAGAGATGCGTCAAGCCAGTGCGCCGGACCTTGCTGCCGTGATGGAAATGGCCTCCATCTGTGCTGTAGCCACGTGTGAAGAAGGGCTACTGTGTGGAGCCTCCTTCATCACACAGCTCCTTCCCGCCCAAGAGAGCTTGAGCCGTGTGTTTGTCGCTTGCAAGTCCCAAGCAGGCAAACGAGGCCTCCCTTCCTTGAGAGAACACTGGCATTCCAGACAGCAATCCCAATCTCTCCAGGGCAGCAGGAGGAAAGGAGGCACTGGGAAGCCACGGGTCAGCAAGCGGGGGGAGGCTTGGAGGCTCTGAATCCAAGAGGAGGGAGGGGCCTGTGGAGAGGTCCACCAAGCCCCCATGCCCCCATGTTGGACGACACCTGGACTCCTTCGATAGAGATGGATTTTTTTTCTGGCCATTTCTGGACACACGCCTCAAGCACACCCATTCCGCCCTGCCACCCCCCAACCCCCTCCCCTGCCAAGCAAGCAGTGCACCGGCACACGTGAGGAGGGCCCTCCCCGTCACCAGAGCTTGGAGTTGGAAGAAACTCGAGGTGAACGCGGGGGTCTGCCACCCAGTGGGCTGAGCTCTGGATGGGAAGGGGATGGGAGGCGAGCCAGCCAGCGTAAGGTTCTAGGCTCAGCAGCCGGGCCTAGCACGCAAGTGGTCTCCTACCGGACTGAGCTGTTGGGGGGAAGACAGCCAGTTGCGTCCTGGGCAGGGGGGTTCCCCCGGAGGACACAGGAGTCGAGAGGGAGGCGCCAGAGTCTGGAGTCACGGGAGGGAGTTGAGAGACTCAGGGAACGAGTGGAGTCTGGTCGAGCAAGAAAAGGCCAGAGAGCGGTCCCGAGCATCCTCCAGCAGGAATGAGGGCCCAAGGGGTTGTGCCACTCCTGGCGTGGCCAGAGTGGGGGTGTGTGGCGATGGGGCCTGGGTGGGCCCCGGCCCTCACAGAGGGGGTCGAGGCTGGGAGGAGGAATCCCCCAGCGAAGCTGAGCACCCAGGTGGGGCTGGAGCCCAGAACACCTGAGGGCCCTGTGCTGGAGCCTGAGTTCTGCGGCTCCAAAGGAGGACCTCCGCACCCGGGTATCCCAAGTCCCTGAAAATGTCCCGTCTCTGGACGGAGTGCCCCATTGGTCGAGGCCGTCCAGGGAGGCCAGCGCCTGGTGGCTCCCAGGCCAGGCTAGGGCCTGGCACGCTCGGCACGGTCTAGAATTGGCAAGCCAGCGAGAGCTCGACGAGGCCAGCCTGGAAGGCAGCTGGCAGGCTTTCCCGAAACCTCTGGCACTGCAGGGCCAATGGCCCTAGGTAGGCCCGCCTGACCAGGTGGCGGGACTTTGGTTGGCGAGGAATCCCCCTCTGAAGAGGGACCAGGCTCTTGGCTTGGACCAGGGGAGCGATGGGATGCAGCGAGGTTCTCACATCAGCCCCAGATCTGGCCCAGGGGTGCCCACCCCCACAGCCCCTCCTGCCAGGGTCCCCGCCCCTCCCCCTGCCTTCCAATGCAGCCGCCTGCCCTCCCCCTCCGGGAAGTGTGAGGAAGGAAGACTTCTCCTCCCACCCTGGCCCCTAGCGCTGGTAGTTGGGCTCCGACTTGCCGCCAGGGGGCGGCTTTGGCGCTCCTGTTTCTGCTTCTGTCTCTCGCACCGCTTTTGACGACGCGGGCGGGCGGAGATGAGAAAACAGCTGTCCAGGAGGCAAGAGAAGACGTTCTCTTCTAGCCCAGCCCCCAGCCAGCAGACTCCTCTCACGTCAGTGACCTCTTTCAAGCCCGTGGCCAGCTGGTGGCCTGTGGTGAGTGCATTCTGGAACCCTGCTCCCCCGCACCGCGTTTGTTTTTCCTTGGCAGCCGACACGCTCCCCGAAGTGCGTTCGGTGGCTTGGGGCAGGATGTGTAAGGGCCGCCCCCGTCCGGGCACTATGGCCGGCGGCGGCGGGGGGCAACTGCGAGTGGAGCCAAAGGCCCCCGCATCACAAATGGTTTCCCTCACCCCGCCCTCAGCCACGCCCCGGGCCCACCGTCTCCACGGCAACGAGGTGGGGCGGGGGCGGGGCGAGGCTCCTGGGGGCGGGCGGGAGGGGTGCCTCGCGTGCCAGTGCCAGGGAGGCGGTGGGCCCGGTGGCCCCGGCTGGCGGGGCGCTGGCGCCTCGCTCCCGCCCCCAGGCCCTGGCCAGACCCCCTGTGCCGATGAGCAGACCCACCCAAGATTTTGGAGTCCCTCTTCTACACAGAGGAAAGGCCAAACGGTCCTTCTCTTTCGCTTCCCCATAGGCTTGAATGAGCATCTAGCCTCCCCATCTTAGGGAGGCTTTGAGCACGGCCCTCACACCTTCTAGAGAAGCTCTGAGCCCATTTGGTCTGCATTTGCCCTGAGTAGGCAAAGTTGATAGACTTTGCATTGTCCAACGGTTTCCTGGGACTGGAGTCGTTGCCATGGTTACCGAGGGCCGGGCTGCAGCCTCCTACCATCCCCCACCCACAAGTCTCCCGCCGCTGAGGTCACCTCTTCAGAGATAAAGAGCCTCCCACCCAGAGCCCACATCCCCCGAGGGGACTCTCAGCCTATCACACCTTCCCCTAGGACTGAGCCGGCCCTCCAGGTCCCCCACCCCACCTCAGGGAGTTGCCAGGGTCCTGGAACAGCCTGGGCAACTTCCCAATGAGCCTCCGTTGATCTCGCAGCGCCAACCCCCGGTGTGCGGAGCTTCCCTCCGCACTTCTGAGGAACGCCCCCGGCTTCCAGACAAGTCCACGCTCTCAGAGACAACCCCGCAAGCCCGCCGACTTTCTGCGCCAGCCCCGGCACCCCAGAATCCTCACCTCCCAGGATTCCCAATGTCCCCATCAAGGTCCCACCTCCCAGAACCTTTCGACTTCCCAGAATCCGCCTGGGGACCCCTGCATCCCGCCAGGCACACCGAGACCGACCCTCCCCCACCCACAGTCCCATTCCCCGTTTCACAACCACCTCGCTGGTTCCTTCTCCAGGCGCGTGACTGACCCACTCCCCCCGCTCCTGGGGCATGGAGTTCGGGGCTAGGTGGGCTGCTTCTGGTGGCCCAAGTGGAGGCGCTCTCGCAAGGAAGGCCTGGCGTCCAGGCAGCTCGGTGCTCTCCGGGGCTGGGTAGTTGCAGGAGACTGGGCGCCGTGCCAAGACGCTCCCAGATCCGCTTGGGGCTCCTTCCCTTCTCCGCTCTTTCCCACCGGGGACTTCTGGGAAATGCGCGTGGAAAGCAGCGAACCTGTTTCTGTCTAATGTACGCGAGCCTTCCAAAGATGAGTGGGGTAAGACCCTGGATGCCCTGGAAGCTGCCCTGGCCCTGCACAAGTCCCTGAACCAGGCCCCTTTGCATCTGCATGCCCCGGGATCTGCCCACGCAGACCCCCACGTGTGGATCCCGCTCCTCCATGGCTCCCCACACGCAGACCTTCCTTGGGATGAAGCCTCCACCCTGAGACTTGACTCCCTTGGATTGTCCAGGGACATTCCTTGCCGTGCCTCGCTTCCCTTCCCACATCTGCCACCTTGGGACCTATGGCCTCCTGGCTTCTCTCCGGTAGAATTGTTCACTTCTCTGCTCTTCCTCAGCTCTGTGCCTTCCTGGAGAAGCATTTCCTAGATGAGGAGGTGAAACTGATCAACAAGAGGGGCGACCACAGGACCAAGCTCGGCAGGCTTGCTGGCCCGCAGGCGGGGCGGGGCGATGTGGGGCGGGGCGGGGCGAGTCATCTCTTTGGAAGGCTCAGCCTCCAGCACCACTAGGGGTCTCTGGAGCCCAGAGGCCGTGGGCGTGGGGGAGGGCACCGTTCCCCCAGCGCGCGGGCTCCTGCCCGAGCCCCTCCAGCCAGGAGGCCTCTTGCTAACTGCCCTCGTGTAGCCCCCTAAGGAGCCCTGAGGCAAGGGTCAACCATAAAGCTCTAGGCAGCAGGTGCCGATGGTGTGTGTTTGCGTGTCTGGC
Source organism: Dasypus novemcinctus (assembly GCF_030445035.2). Lineage (NCBI taxonomy): Eukaryota > Metazoa > Chordata > Mammalia > Cingulata > Dasypodidae > Dasypus > Dasypus novemcinctus. The sequence continues at coordinate 361,816 of NW_026688179.1, read as the reverse complement.
GCCGGGACTCTAGAAGGGTTGAACCCTCCCCCCGTGGGTGGCGTGCTCTAGGCACTTCAGGCCCGAGCCATTTCTGACTCCAGGGAGGGTGGAGCTCAGTGGGTAGCAGGAAGCAGGCTGAGAGTTTTCCAGGGTAACAGCAAGCAGAAAGGGGTCCTGGGCACCTGGGAGTGACTATGGAAGTGAGCTCTGGAAAGCAAGCACAGGAGACTAGCTCTGGGGGCCGCTTCCCCCCTGCCCGCCCGCCCCTCGCCCGGGCTTGGAAGAGATGAGGCCCGTCTTGAACGCTAGGGTCTTCCCCAATGTCAAGCACACACTCGGTAGCAACCACTCCTGAGGAGCTGAGCAGCTGGGAGCTTAAGATGGACGAGAAGTGCTGAGCTGGGGTTTTGGGTCTCGGTGGAGAAAGGAGAGGGGGAAAGTAGTGTTCCTATTCTCTACAGGGGAACGGAAGAAGCTTGCAGCATCTCGGGGCAAGCCGGCAAACTGCTGTGTCAGCTCTGACCCCCATGCCTTTGGTTTCTGGGAGAAGAGGAATCGGGAAGTGGCTGCTAGGTGCCGTGGGCTCAGATCCATGCCCTCTTGCTCTCCGTACACAACAGGATCTGGTTGCGGGGGTTCCTGTGTCTGGCACAAGGCCGATGAGCCGGCACCCAAGACTCCTCACTCAGAGCTTCCTGTTCCCTTCCTTGGGGATGGTGTGCTCACACATGCACATGTGGCCTCGGGAGCCTAGAACCATGAGGGGAAAAGTGCTTGCCTTTCTTCTTTGCCCCTGAAAATAGAGCCATCTCAGCGGAGCCCCGGAGAGATGCGTCAAGCCAGTGCGCCGGACCTTGCTGCCGTGATGGAAATGGCCTCCATCTGTGCTGTAGCCACGTGTGAAGAAGGGCTACTGTGTGGAGCCTCCTTCATCACACAGCTCCTTCCCGCCCAAGAGAGCTTGAGCCGTGTGTTTGTCGCTTGCAAGTCCCAAGCAGGCAAACGAGGCCTCCCTTCCTTGAGAGAACACTGGCATTCCAGACAGCAATCCCAATCTCTCCAGGGCAGCAGGAGGAAAGGAGGCACTGGGAAGCCACGGGTCAGCAAGCGGGAGGAGGCTTGGAGGCTCTGAATCCAAGAGGAGGGAGGGGCCTGTGGAGAGGTCCACCAAGCCCCCATGCCCCCATGTTGGACGACACCTGGACTCCTTCGATAGAGATGGATTTTTTTTCTGGCCATTTCTGGACACACGCCTCAAGCACACCCATTCCGCCCTGCCACCCCCCAACCCCCTCCCCTGCCAAGCAAGCAGTGCACCGGCACACGTGAGGAGGGCCCTCCCCGTCACCAGAGCTTGGAGTTGGAAGAAACTCGAGGTGAACGCGGGGGTCTGCCACCCAGTGGGCTGAGCTCTGGATGGGAAGGGGATGGGAGGCGAGCCAGCCAGCGTAAGGTTCTAGGCTCAGCAGCCGGGCCTAGCACGCAAGTGGTCTCCTACCGGACTGAGCTGTTGGGGGGAAGACAGCCAGTTGCGTCCTGGGCAGGGGGGTTCCCCCGGAGGACACAGGAGTCGAGAGGGAGGCGCCAGAGTCTGGAGTCACGGGAGGGAGTTGAGAGACTCAGGGAACGAGTGGAGTCTGGTCGAGCAAGAAAAGGCCAGAGAGCGGTCCCGAGCATCCTCCAGCAGGAATGAGGGCCCAAGGGGTTGTGCCACTCCTGGCGTGGCCAGAGTGGGGGTGTGTGGCGATGGGGCCTGGGTGGGCCCCGGCCCTCACAGAGGGGGTCGAGGCTGGGAGGAGGAATCCCCCAGCGAAGCTGAGCACCCAGGTGGGGCTGGAGCCCAGAACACCTGAGGGCCCTGTGCTGGAGCCTGAGTTCTGCGGCTCCAAAGGAGGACCTCCGCACCCGGGTATCCCAAGTCCCTGAAAATGTCCCGTCTCTGGACGGAGTGCCCCATTGGTCGAGGCCGTCCAGGGAGGCCAGCGCCTGGTGGCTCCCAGGCCAGGCTAGGGCCTGGCACGCTCGGCACGGTCTAGAATTGGCAAGCCAGCGAGAGCTCTACGAGGCCAGCCTGGAAGGCAGCTGGCAGGCTTTCCCGAAACCTCTGGCACTGCAGGGCCAATGGCCCTAGGTAGGCCCGCCTGACCAGGTGGCGGGACTTTGGTTGGCGAGGAATCCCCCTCTGAAGAGGGACCAGGCTCTTGGCTTGGACCAGGGGAGCGATGGGATGCAGCGAGGTTCTCACATCAGCCCCAGATCTGGCCCAGGGGTGCCCACCCCCACAGCCCCTCCTGCCAGGGTCCCCGCCCCTCCCCCTGCCTTCCAATGCAGCCGCCTGCCCTCCCCCTCCGGGAAGTGTGAGGAAGGAAGACTTCTCCTCCCACCCTGGCCCCTAGCGCTGGTAGTTGGGCTCCGACTTGCCGCCAGGGGGCGGCTTTGGCGCTCCTGTTTCTGCTTCTGTCTCTCGCACCGCTTTTGACGACGCGGGCGGGCGGAGATGAGAAAACAGCTGTCCAGGAGGCAAGAGAAGACGTTCTCTTCTAGCCCAGCCCCCAGCCAGCAGACTCCTCTCACGTCAGTGACCTCTTTCAAGCCCGTGGCCAGCTGGTGGCCTGTGGTGAGTGCATTCTGGAACCCTGCTCCCCCGCACCGCGTTTGTTTCCTTGGCAGCCGACACGCTCCCCGAAGTGCGTTCGGTGGCTTGGGGCAGGATGTGTAAGGGCCGCCCCCGTCCGGGCACTATGGCCGGCGGCGGCGGGGGGCAACTGCGAGTGGAGCCAAAGGCCCCCGCATCACAAATGGTTTCCCTCACCCCGCCCTCAGCCACGCCCCGGGCCCACCGTCTCCACGGCAACGAGGTGGGGCGGGGGCGGGGCGAGGCTCCTGGGGGCGGGCGGGAGGGGTGCCTCGCGTGCCAGTGCCAGGGAGGCGGTGGGCCCGGTGGCCCCGGCTGGCGGGGCGCTGGCGCCTCGCTCCCGCCCCCAGGCCCTGGCCAGACCCCCTGTGCCGATGAGCAGACCCACCCAAGATTTTGGAGTCCCTCTTCTACAGAGAGGAAAGGCCAAACGGTCCTTCTCTTTCGCTTCCCCATAGGCTTCAATGAGCATCTAGCCTCCCCATCTTAGGGAGGCTTTGAGCACGGCCCTCACACCTTCTAGAGAAGCTCTGAGCCCATTTGGTCTGCATTTGCCCTGAGTAGGCAAAGTTGATAGACTTTGCATTGTCCAACGGTTTCCTGGGACTGGAGTCGTTGCCATGGTTACCGAGGGCCGGGCTGCAGCCTCCTACCATCCCCCACCCACAAGTCTCCCGCCGCTGAGGTCACCTCTTCAGAGATAAAGAGCCTCCCACCCAGAGCCCACATCCCCCGAGGGGACTCTCAGCCTATCACACCTTCCCCTAGGACTGAGCCGGCCCTCCAGGTCCCCCACCCCACCTCAGGGAGTTGCCAGGGTCCTGGAACAGCCTGGGCAACTTCCCAATGAGCCTCCGTTGATCTCGCAGCGCCAACCCCCGGTGTGCGGAGCTTCCCTCCGCACTTCTGAGGAACGCCCCCGGCTTCCAGACAAGTCCACGCTCTCAGAGACAACCCCGCAAGCCCGCCGACTTTCTGCGCCAGCCCCGGCACCCCAGAATCCTCACCTCCCAGGATTCCCAATGTCCCCATCAAGGTCCCACCTCCCAGAACCTTTCGACTTCCCAGAATCCGCCTGGGGACCCCTGCATCCCGCCAGGCACACCGAGACCGACCCTCCCCCACCCACAGTCCCATTCCCCGTTTCACAACCACCTCGCTGGTTCCTTCTCCAGGCGCGTGACTGACCCACTCCCCCCGCTCCTGGGGCATGGAGTTCGGGGCTAGGTGGGCTGCTTCTGGTGGCCCAAGTGGAGGCGCTCTCGCAAGGAAGGCCTGGCGTCCAGGCAGCTCGGTGCTCTCCGGGGCTGGGTAGTTGCAGGAGACTGGGCGCCGTGCCAAGACGCTCCCAGATCCGCTTGGGGCTCCTTCCCTTCTCCGCTCTTTCCCACCGGGGACTTCTGGGAAATGCGCGTGGAAAGCAGCGAACCTGTTTCTGTCTAATGTACGCGAGCCTTCCAAAGATGAGTGGGGTAAGACCCTGGATGCCCTGGAAGCTGCCCTGGCCCTGCACAAGTCCCTGAACCAGGCCCCTTTGCATCTGCATGCCCCGGGATCTGCCCACGCAGACCCCCACGTGTGGATCCCGCTCCTCCATGGCTCCCCACACGCAGACCTTCCTTGGGATGAAGCCTCCACCCTGAGACTTGACTCCCTTGGATTGTCCAGGGACATTCCTTGCCGTGCCTCGCTTCCCTTCCCACATCTGCCACCTTGGGACCTATGGCCTCCTGGCTTCTCTCCGGTAGAATTGTTCACTTCTCTGCTCTTCCTCAGCTCTGTGCCTTCCTGGAGAAGCATTTCCTAGATGAGGAGGTGAAACTGATCAACAAGAGGGGCGACCACAGGACCAAGCTCGGCAGGCTTGCTGGCCCGCAGGCGGGGCGGGGCGATGTGGGGCGGGGCGGGGCGAGTCATCTCTTTGGAAGGCTCAGCCTCCAGCACCACTAGGGGTCTCTGGAGCCCAGAGGCCGTGGGCGTGGGGGAGGGCACCGTTCCCCCAGCGCGCGGGCTCCTGCCCGAGCCCCTCCAGCCAGGAGGCCTCTTGCTAACTGCCCTCGTGTAGCCCCCTAAGGAGCCCTGAGGCAAGGGTCAACCATAAAGCTCTAGGCAGCAGGTGCCGATGGTGTGTGTGTGCGTGTCTGGCGCCGGGACTCTAGAAGGGTTGAACCCTCCCCCCGTGGGTGGCGTGCTCTAGGCACTTCAGGCCCGAGCCATTTCTGACTCCAGGGAGGGTGGAGCTCAGTGGGTAGCAGGAAGCAGGCTGAGAGTTTTCCAGGGTAACAGCAAGCAGAAAGGGGTCCTGGGCACCTGGGAGTGACTATGGAAGTGAGCTCTGGAAAGCAAGCACAGGAGACTAGCTCTGGGGGCCGCTTCCCCCCTGCCCGCCCGCCCCTCGCCCGGGCTTGGAAGAGATGAGGCCCGTCTTGAACGCTAGGGTCTTCCCCAATGTCAAGCACACACTCGGTAGCAACCACTCCTGAGGAGCTGAGCAGCTGGGAGCTTAAGATGGACGAGAAGTGCTGAGCTGGGGTTTTGGGTCTCGGTGGAGAAAGGAGAGGGGGAAAGTAGTGTTCCTATTCTCTACAGGGGAACGGAAGAAGCTTGCAGCATCTCGGGGCAAGCCGGCAAACTGCTGTGTCAGCTCTGACCCCCATGCCTTTGGTTTCTGGGAGAAGAGGAATCGGGAAGTGGCTGCTAGGTGCCGTGGGCTCAGATCCATGCCCTCTTGCTCTCCGTACACAACAGGATCTGGTTGCGGGGGTTCCTGTGTCTGGCACAAGGCCGATGAGCCGGCACCCAAGACTCCTCACTCAGAGCTTCCTGTTCCCTTCCTTGGGGATGGTGTGCTCACACATGCACATGTGGCCTCGGGAGCCTAGAACCATGAGGGGAAAAGTGCTTGCCTTTCTTCTTTGCCCCTGAAAATAGAGCCATCTCAGCGGAGCCCCGGAGAGATGCGTCAAGCCAGTGCGCCGGACCTTGCTGCCGTGATGGAAATGGCCTCCATCTGTGCTGTAGCCACGTGTGAAGAAGGGCTACTGTGTGGAGCCTCCTTCATCACACAGCTCCTTCCCGCCCAAGAGAGCTTGAGCCGTGTGTTTGTCGCTTGCAAGTCCCAAGCAGGCAAACGAGGCCTCCCTTCCTTGAGAGAACACTGGCATTCCAGACAGCAATCCCAATCTCTCCAGGGCAGCAGGAGGAAAGGAGGCACTGGGAAGCCACGGGTCAGCAAGCGGGGGGAGGCTTGGAGGCTCTGAATCCAAGAGGAGGGAGGGGCCTGTGGAGAGGTCCACCAAGCCCCCATGCCCCCATGTTGGACGACACCTGGACTCCTTCGATAGAGATGGATTTTTTTTCTGGCCATTTCTGGACACACGCCTCAAGCACACCCATTCCGCCCTGCCACCCCCCAACCCCCTCCCCTGCCAAGCAAGCAGTGCACCGGCACACGTGAGGAGGGCCCTCCCCGTCACCAGAGCTTGGAGTTGGAAGAAACTCGAGGTGAACGCGGGGGTCTGCCACCCAGTGGGCTGAGCTCTGGATGGGAAGGGGATGGGAGGCGAGCCAGCCAGCGTAAGGTTCTAGGCTCAGCAGCCGGGCCTAGCACGCAAGTGGTCTCCTACCGGACTGAGCTGTTGGGGGGAAGACAGCCAGTTGCGTCCTGGGCAGGGGGGTTCCCCCGGAGGACACAGGAGTCGAGAGGGAGGCGCCAGAGTCTGGAGTCACGGGAGGGAGTTGAGAGACTCAGGGAACGAGTGGAGTCTGGTCGAGCAAGAAAAGGCCAGAGAGCGGTCCCGAGCATCCTCCAGCAGGAATGAGGGCCCAAGGGGTTGTGCCACTCCTGGCGTGGCCAGAGTGGGGGTGTGTGGCGATGGGGCCTGGGTGGGCCCCGGCCCTCACAGAGGGGGTCGAGGCTGGGAGGAGGAATCCCCCAGCGAAGCTGAGCACCCAGGTGGGGCTGGAGCCCAGAACACCTGAGGGCCCTGTGCTGGAGCCTGAGTTCTGCGGCTCCAAAGGAGGACCTCCGCACCCGGGTATCCCAAGTCCCTGAAAATGTCCCGTCTCTGGACGGAGTGCCCCATTGGTCGAGGCCGTCCAGGGAGGCCAGCGCCTGGTGGCTCCCAGGCCAGGCTAGGGCCTGGCACGCTCGGCACGGTCTAGAATTGGCAAGCCAGCGAGAGCTCTACGAGGCCAGCCTGGAAGGCAGCTGGCAGGCTTTCCCGAAACCTCTGGCACTGCAGGGCCAATGGCCCTAGGTAGGCCCGCCTGACCAGGTGGCGGGACTTTGGTTGGCGAGGAATCCCCCTCTGAAGAGGGACCAGGCTCTTGGCTTGGACCAGGGGAGCGATGGGATGCAGCGAGGTTCTCACATCAGCCCCAGATCTGGCCCAGGGGTGCCCACCCCCACAGCCCCTCCTGCCAGGGTCCCCGCCCCTCCCCCTGCCTTCCAATGCAGCCGCCTGCCCTCCCCCTCCGGGAAGTGTGAGGAAGGAAGACTTCTCCTCCCACCCTGGCCCCTAGCGCTGGTAGTTGGGCTCCGACTTGCCGCCAGGGGGCGGCTTTGGCGCTCCTGTTTCTGCTTCTGTCTCTCGCACCGCTTTTGACGACGCGGGCGGGCGGAGATGAGAAAACAGCTGTCCAGGAGGCAAGAGAAGACGTTCTCTTCTAGCCCAGCCCCCAGCCAGCAGACTCCTCTCACGTCAGTGACCTCTTTCAAGCCCGTGGCCAGCTGGTGGCCTGTGGTGAGTGCATTCTGGAACCCTGCTCCCCCGCACCGCGTTTGTTTCCTTGGCAGCCGACACGCTCCCCGAAGTGCGTTCGGTGGCTTGGGGCAGGATGTGTAAGGGCCGCCCCCGTCCGGGCACTATGGCCGGCGGCGGCGGGGGGCAACTGCGAGTGGAGCCAAAGGCCCCCGCATCACAAATGGTTTCCCTCACCCCGCCCTCAGCCACGCCCCGTGCCCACCGTCTCCACGGCAACGAGGTGGGGCGGGGGCGGGGCGAGGCTCCTGGGGGCGGGCGGGAGGGGTGCCTCGCGTGCCAGTGCCAGGGAGTCGGTGGGCGCGGTGGCCCCGGCTGGCGGGGCGCTGGCGCCTCGCTCCCGCCCCCAGGCCCTGGCCAGACCCCCTGTGCCGATGAGCAGACCCACCCAAGATTTTGGAGTCCCTCTTCTACAGAGAGGAAAGGCCAAACGGTCCTTCTCTTTCGCTTCCCCATAGGCTTGAATGAGCATCTAGCCTCCCCATCTTAGGGAGGCTTTGAGCACGGCCCTCACACCTTCTAGAGAAGCTCTGAGCCCATTTGGTCTGCATTTGCCCTGAGTAGGCAAAGTTGATAGACTTTGCATTGTCCAACGGTTTCCTGGGACTGGAGTCGTTGCCATGGTTACCGAGGGCCGGGCTGCAGCCTCCTACCATCCCCCACCCACAAGTCTCCCGCCGCTGAGGTCACCTCTTCAGAGATAAAGAGCCTCCCACCCAGAGCCCACATCCCCCGAGGGGACTCTCAGCCTATCACACCTTCCCCTAGGACTGAGCCGGCCCTCCAGGTCCCCCACCCCACCTCAGGGAGTTGCCAGGGTCCTGGAACAGCCTGGGCAACTTCCCAATGAGCCTCCGTTGATCTCGCAGCGCCAACCCCCGGTGTGCGGAGCTTCCCTCCGCACTTCTGAGGAACGCCCCCGGCTTCCAGACAAGTCCACGCTCTCAGAGACAACCCCGCAAGCCCGCCGACTTTCTGCGCCAGCCCCGGCACCCCAGAATCCTCACCTCCCAGGATTCCCAATGTCCCCATCAAGGTCCCACCTCCCAGAACCTTTCGACTTCCCAGAATCCGCCTGGGGACCCCTGCATCCCGCCAGGCACACCGAGACCGACCCTCCCCCACCCACAGTCCCATTCCCCGTTTCACAACCACCTCGCTGGTTCCTTCTCCAGGCGCGTGACTGACCCACTCCCCCCGCTCCTGGGGCATGGAGTTCGGGGCTAGGTGGGCTGCTTCTGGTGGCCCAAGTGGAGGCGCTCTCGCAAGGAAGGCCTGGCGTCCAGGCAGCTCGGTGCTCTCCGGGGCTGGGTAGTTGCAGGAGACTGGGCGCCGTGCCAAGACGCTCCCAGATCCGCTTGGGGCTCCTTCCCTTCTCCGCTCTTTCCCACCGGGGACTTCTGGGAAATGCGCGTGGAAAGCAGCGAACCTGTTTCTGTCTAATGTACGCGAGCCTTCCAAAGATGAGTGGGGTAAGACCCTGGATGCCCTGGAAGCTGCCCTGGCCCTGCACAAGTCCCTGAACCAGGCCCCTTTGCATCTGCATGCCCCGGGATCTGCCCACGCAGACCCCCACGTGTGGATCCCGCTCCTCCATGGCTCCCCACACGCAGACCTTCCTTGGGATGAAGCCTCCACCCTGAGACTTGACTCCCTTGGATTGTCCAGGGACATTCCTTGCCGTGCCTCGCTTCCCTTCCCACATCTGCCACCTTGGGACCTATGGCCTCCTGGCTTCTCTCCGGTAGAATTGTTCACTTCTCTGCTCTTCCTCAGCTCTGTGCCTTCCTGGAGAAGCATTTCCTAGATGAGGAGGTGAAACTGATCAACAAGAGGGGCGACCACAGGACCAAGCTCGGCAGGCTTGCTGGCCCGCAGGCGGGGCGGGGCGATGTGGGGCGGGGCGGGGCGAGTCATCTCTTTGGAAGGCTCAGCCTCCAGCACCACTAGGGGTCTCTGGAGCCCAGAGGCCGTGGGCGTGGGGGAGGGCACCGTTCCCCCAGCGCGCGGGCTCCTGCCCGAGCCCCTCCAGCCAGGAGGCCTCTTGCTAACTGCCCTCGTGTAGCCCCCTAAGGAGCCCTGAGACAAGGGTCAACCATAAAGCTCTAGGCAGCAGGTGCCGATGGTGTGTGTTTGCGTGTCTGGCGCCGGGACTCTAGAAGGGTTGAACCCTCCCCCCGTGGGTGGCGTGCTCTAGGCACTTCAGGCCCGAGCCATTTCTGACTCCAGGGAGGGTGGAGCTCAGTGGGTAGCAGGAAGCAGGCTGAGAGTTTTCCAGGGTAACAGCAAGCAGAAAGGGGTCCTGGGCACCTGGGAGTGACTATGGAAGTGAGCTCTGGAAAGCAAGCACAGGAGACTAGCTCTGGGGGCCGCTTCCCCCCTGCCCGCCCGCCCCTCGCCCGGGCTTGGAAGAGATGAGGCCCGTCTTGAACGCTAGGGTCTTCCCCAATGTCAAGCACACACTCGGTAGCAACCACTCCTGAGGAGCTGAGCAGCTGGGAGCTTAAGATGGACGAGAAGTGCTGAGCTGGGGTTTTGGGTCTCGGTGGAGAAAGGAGAGGGGGAAAGTAGTGTTCCTATTCTCTACACGGGAACGGAAGAAGCTTGCAGCATCTCGGGGCAAGCCGGCAAACTGCTGTGTCAGCTCTGACCCCCATGCCTTTGGTTTCTGGGAGAAGAGGAATCGGGAAGTGGCTGCTAGGTGCCGTGGGCTCAGATCCATGCCCTCTTGCTCTCCGTACACAACAGGATCTGGTTGCGGGGGTTCCTGTGTCTGGCACAAGGCCGATGACCCGGCACCCAAGACTCCTCACTCAGAGCTTCCTGTTCCCTTCCTTGGGGATGGTGTGCTCACACATGCACATGTGGCCTCGGGAGCCTAGAACCATGAGGGGAAAAGTGCTTGCCTTTCTTCTTTGCCCCTGAAAATAGAGCCATCTCAGCGGAGCCCCGGAGAGATGCGTCAAGCCAGTGCGCCGGACCTTGCTGCCGTGATGGAAATGGCCTCCATCTGTGCTGTAGCCACGTGTGAAGAAGGGCTACTGTGTGGAGCCTCCTTCATCACACAGCTCCTTCCCGCCCAAGAGAGCTTGAGCCGTGTGTTTGTCGCTTGCAAGTCCCAAGCAGGCAAACGAGGCCTCCCTTCCTTGAGAGAACACTGGCATTCCAGACAGCAATCCCAATCTCTCCAGGGCAGCAGGAGGAAAGGAGGCACTGGGAAGCCATGGGTCAGCAAGCGGGGGGAGGCTTGGAGGCTCTGAATCCAAGAGGAGGGAGGGGCCTGTGGAGAGGTCCACCAAGCCCCCATGCCCCCATGTTGGACGACACCTGGACTCCTTCGATAGAGATGGATTTTTTTTCTGGCCATTTCTGGACACACGCCTCAAGCACACCCATTCCGCCCTGCCACCCCCCAACCCCCTCCCCTGCCAAGCAAGCAGTGCACCGGCACACGTGAGGAGGGCCCTCCCCGTCACCAGAGCTTGGAGTTGGAAGAAACTCGAGGTGAACGCGGGGGTCTGCCACCCAGTGGGCTGAGCTCTGGATGGGAAGGGGATGGGAGGCGAGCCAGCCAGCGTAAGGTTCTAGGCTCAGCAGCCGGGCCTAGCACGCAAGTGGTCTCCTACCGGACTGAGCTGTTGGGGGGAAGACAGCCAGTTGCGTCCTGGGCAGGGGGGTTCCCCCGGAGGACACAGGAGTCGAGAGGGAGGCGCCAGAGTCTGGAGTCACGGGAGGGAGTTGAGAGACTCAGGGAACGAGTGGAGTCTGGTCGAGCAAGAAAAGGCCAGAGAGCGGTCCCGAGCATCCTCCAGCAGGAATGAGGGCCCAAGGGGTTGTGCCACTCCTGGCGTGGCCAGAGTGGGGGTGTGTGGCGATGGGGCCTGGGTGGGCCCCGGCCCTCACAGAGGGGGTCGAGGCTGGGAGGAGGAATCCCCCAGCGAAGCTGAGCACCCAGGTGGGGCTGGAGCCCAGAACACCTGAGGGCCCTGTGCTGGAGCCTGAGTTCTGCGGCTCCAAAGGAGGACCTCCGCACCCGGGTATCCCAAGTCCCTGAAAATGTCCCGTCTCTGGACGGAGTGCCCCATTGGTCGAGGCCGTCCAGGGAGGCCAGCGCCTGGTGGCTCCCAGGCCAGGCTAGGGCCTGGCACGCTCGGCACGGTCTAGAATTGGGAAGCCAGCGAGAGCTCGACGAGGCCAGCCTGGAAGGCAGCTGGCAGGCTTTCCCGAAACCTCTGGCACTGCAGGGCCAATGGCCCTAGGTAGGCCCGCCTGACCAGGTGGCGGGACTTTGGTTGGCGAGGAATCCCCCTCTGAAGAGGGACCAGGCTCTTGGCTTGGACCAGGGGAGCGATGGGATGCAGCGAGGTTCTCACATCAGCCCCAGATCTGGCCCAGGGGTGCCCACCCCCACAGCCCCTCCTGCCAGGGTCCCCGCCCCTCCCCCTGCCTTCCAATGCAGCCGCCTGCCCTCCCCCTCCGGGAAGTGTGAGGAAGGAAGACTTCTCCTCCCACCCTGGCCCCTAGCGCTGGTAGTTGGGCTCCGACTTGCCGCCAGGGGGCGGCTTTGGCGCTCCTGTTTCTGCTTCTGTCTCTCGCACCGCTTTTGACGACGCGGGCGGGCGGAGATGAGAAAACAGCTGTCCAGGAGGCAAGAGAAGACGTTCTCTTCTAGCCCAGCCCCCAGCCAGCAGACTCCTCTCACGTCAGTGACCTCTTTCAAGCCCGTGGCCAGCTGGTGGCCTGTGGTGAGTGCATTCTGGAACCCTGCTCCCCCGCACCGCGTTTGTTTTTCCTTGGCAGCCGACACGCTCCCCGAAGTGCGTTCGGTGGCTTGGGGCAGGATGTGTAAGGGCCGCCCCCGTCCGGGCACTATGGCCGGCGGCGGCGGGGGGCAACTGCGAGTGGAGCCAAAGGCCCCCGCATCACAAATGGTTTCCCTCACCCCGCCCTCAGCCACGCCCCGGGCCCACCGTCTCCACGGCAACGAGGTGGGGCGGGGGCGGGGCGAGGCTCCTGGGGGCGGGCGGGAGGGGTGCCTCGCGTGCCAGTGCCAGGGAGGCGGTGGGCCCGGTGGCCCCGGCTGGCGGGGCGCTGGCGCCTCGCTCCCGCCCCCAGGCCCTGGCCAGACCCCCTGTGCCGATGAGCAGACCCACCCAAGATTTTGGAGTCCCTCTTCTACAGAGAGGAAAGGCCAAACGGTCCTTCTCTTTCGCTTCCCCATAGGCTTGAATGAGCATCTAGCCTCCCCATCTTAGGGAGGCTTTGAGCACGGCCCTCACACCTTCTAGAGAAGCTCTGAGCCCATTTGGTCTGCATTTGCCCTGAGTAGGCAAAGTTGATAGACTTTGCATTGTCCAACGGTTTCCTGGGACTGGAGTCGTTGCCATGGTTACCGAGGGCCGGGCTGCAGCCTCCTACCATCCCCCACCCACAAGTCTCCCGCCGCTGAGGTCACCTCTTCAGAGATAAAGAGCCTCCCACCCAGAGCCCACATCCCCCGAGGGGACTCTCAGCCTATCACACCTTCCCCTAGGACTGAGCCGGCCCTCCAGGTCCCCCACCCCACCTCAGGGAGTTGCCAGGGTCCTGGAACAGCCTGGGCAACTTCCCAATGAGCCTCCGTTGATCTCGCAGCGCCAACCCCCGGTGTGCGGAGCTTCCCTCCGCACTTCTGAGGAACGCCCCCGGCTTCCAGACAAGTCCACGCTCTCAGAGACAACCCCGCAAGCCCGCCGACTTTCTGCGCCAGCCCCGGCACCCCAGAATCCTCACCTCCCAGGATTCCCAATGTCCCCATCAAGGTCCCACCTCCCAGAAACTTTCGACTTCCCAGAATCGGCCTGGGGACCCCTGCATCCCGCCAGGCACACCGAGACCGACCCTCCCCCACCCACAGTCCCATTCCCCGTTTCACAACCACCTCGCTGGTTCCTTCTCCAGGCGCGTGACTGACCCACTCCCCCCGCTCCTGGGGCATGGAGTTCGGGGCTAGGTGGGCTGCTTCTGGTGGCCCAAGTGGAGGCGCTCTCGCAAGGAAGGCCTGGCGTCCAGGCAGCTCGGTGCTCTCCGGGGCTGGGTAGTTGCAGGAGACTGGGCGCCGTGCCAAGACGCTCCCAGATCCGCTTGGGGCTCCTTCCCTTCTCCGCTCTTTCCCACCGGGGACTTCTGGGAAATGCGCGTGGAAAGCAGCGAACCTGTTTCTGTCTAATGTACGCGAGCCTTCCAAAGATGAGTGGGGTAAGACCCTGGATGCCCTGGAAGCTGCCCTGGCCCTGCACAAGTCCCTGAACCAGGCCCCTTTGCATCTGCATGCCCCGGGATCTGCCCACGCAGACCCCCACGTGTGGATCCCGCTCCTCCATGGCTCCCCACACGCAGACCTTCCTTGGGATGAAGCCTCCACCCTGAGACTTGACTCCCTTGGATTGTCCAGGGACATTCCTTGCCGTGCTTCGCTTCCCTTCCCACATCTGCCACCTTGGGACCTATGGCCTCCTGGCTTCTCTCCGGTAGAATTGTTCACTTCTCTGCTCTTCCTCAGCTCTGTGCCTTCCTGGAGAAGCATTTCCTAGATGAGGAGGTGAAACTGATCAACAAGAGGGGCGACCACAGGACCAAGCTCGGCAGGCTTGCTGGCCCGCAGGCGGGGCGGGGCGATGTGGGGCGGGGCGGGGCGAGTCATCTCTTTGGAAGGCTCAGCCTCCAGCACCACTAGGGGTCTCTGGAGCCCAGAGGCCGTGGGCGTGGGGGAGGGCACCGTTCCCCCAGCGCGCGGGCTCCTGCCCGAGCCCCTCCAGCCAGGAGGCCTCTTGCTAACTGCCCTCGTGTAGCCCCCTAAGGAGCCCTGAGGCAAGGGTCAATCATAAAGCTCTAGGCAGCAGGTGCCGATGGTGTGTGTGTGCGTGTCTGGCGCCGGGACTCTAGAAGGGTTGAACCCTCCCCCCGTGGGTGGCGTGCTCTAGGCACTTCAGGCCCGAGCCATTTCTGACTCCAGGGAGGGTGGAGCTCAGTGGGTAGCAGGAAGCAGGCTGAGAGTTTTCCAGGGTAACAGCAAGCAGAAAGGGGTCCTGGGCACCTGGGAGTGACTATGGAAGTGAGCTCTGGAAAGCAAGCACAGGAGACTAGCTCTGGGGGCCGCTTCCCCCCTGCCCGCCCGCCCCTCGCCCGGGCTTGGAAGAGATGAGGCCCGTCTTGAACGCTAGGGTCTTCCCCAATGTCAAGCACACACTCGGTAGCAACCACTCCTGAGGAGCTGAGCAGCTGGGAGCTTAAGATGGACGAGAAGTGCTGAGCTGGGGTTTTGGTCTCGGTGGAGAAAGGAGAGGGGGAAAGTAGTGTTCCTATTCTCTACACGGGAACGGAAGAAGCTTGCAGCATCTCGGGGCAAGCCGGCAAACTGCTGTGTCAGCTCTGACCCCCATGCCTTTGGTTTCTGGGAGAAGAGGAATCGGGAAGTGGCTGCTAGGTGCCGTGGGCTCAGATCCATGCCCTCTTGCTCTCCGTACACAACAGGATCTGGTTGCGGGGGTTCCTGTGTCTGGCACAAGGCCGATGACCCGGCACCCAAGACTCCTCACTCAGAGCTTCCTGTTCCCTTCCTTGGGGATGGTGTGCTCACACATGCACATGTGGCCTCGGGAGCCTAGAACCATGAGGGGAAAAGTGCTTGCCTTTCTTCTTTGCCCCTGAAAATAGAGCCATCTCAGCGGAGCCCCGGAGAGATGCGTCAAGCCAGTGCGCCGGACCTTGCTGCCGTGATGGAAATGGCCTCCATCTGTGCTGTAGCCACGTGTGAAGAAGGGCTACTGTGTGGAGCCTCCTTCATCACACAGCTCCTTCCCGCCCAAGAGAGCTTGAGCCGTGTGTTTGTCGCTTGCAAGTCCCAAGCAGGCAAACGAGGCCTCCCTTCCTTGAGAGAACACTGGCATTCCAGACAGCAATCCCAATCTCTCCAGGGCAGCAGGAGGAAAGGAGGCACTGGGAAGCCACGGGTCAGCAAGCGGGGGGAGGCTTGGAGGCTCTGAATCCAAGAGGAGGGAGGGGCCTGTGGAGAGGTCCACCAAGCCCCCATGCCCCCATGTTGGACGACACCTGGACTCCTTCGATAGAGATGGATTTTTTTTCTGGCCATTTCTGGACACACGCCTCAAGCACACCCATTCCGCCCTGCCACCCCCCAACCCCCTCCCCTGCCAAGCAAGCAGTGCACCGGCACACGTGAGGAGGGCCCTCCCCGTCACCAGAGCTTGGAGTTGGAAGAAACTCGAGGTGAACGCGGGGGTCTGCCACCCAGTGGGCTGAGCTCTGGATGGGAAGGGGATGGGAGGCGAGCCAGCCAGCGTAAGGTTCTAGGCTCAGCAGCCGGGCCTAGCACGCAAGTGGTCTCCTACCGGACTGAGCTGTTGGGGGGAAGACAGCCAGTTGCGTCCTGGGCAGGGGGGTTCCCCCGGAGGACACAGGAGTCGAGAGGGAGGCGCCAGAGTCTGGAGTCACGGGAGGGAGTTGAGAGACTCAGGGAACGAGTGGAGTCTGGTCGAGCAAGAAAAGGCCAGAGAGCGGTCCCGAGCATCCTCCAGCAGGAATGAGGGCCCAAGGGGTTGTGCCACTCCTGGCGTGGCCAGAGTGGGGGTGTGTGGCGATGGGGCCTGGGTGGGCCCCGGCCCTCACAGAGGGGGTCGAGGCTGGGAGGAGGAATCCCCCAGCGAAGCTGAGCACCCAGGTGGGGCTGGAGCCCAGAACACCTGAGGGCCCTGTGCTGGAGCCTGAGTTCTGCGGCTCCAAAGGAGGACCTCCGCACCCGGGTATCCCAAGTCCCTGAAAATGTCCCGTCTCTGGACGGAGTGCCCCATTGGTCGAGGCCATCCAGGGAGGCCAGCGCCTGGTGGCTCCCAGGCCAGGCTAGGGCCTGGCACGCTCGGCACGGTCTAGAATTGGCAAGCCAGCGAGAGCTCGACGAGGCCAGCCTGGAAGGCAGCTGGCAGGCTTTCCCGAAACCTCTGGCACTGCAGGGCCAATGGCCCTAGGTAGGCCCGCCTGACCAGGTGGCGGGACTTTGGTTGGCGAGGAATCCCCCTCTGAAGAGGGACCAGGCTCTTGGCTTGGACCAGGGGAGCGATGGGATGCAGCGAGGTTCTCACATCAGCCCCAGATCTGGCCCAGGGGTGCCCACCCCCACAGCCCCTCCTGCCAGGGTCCCCGCCCCTCCCCCTGCCTTCCAATGCAGCCGCCTGCCCTCCCCCTCCGGGAAGTGTGAGGAAGGAAGACTTCTCCTCCCACCCTGGCCCCTAGCGCTGGTAGTTGGGCTCCGACTTGCCGCCAGGGGGCGGCTTTGGCGCTCCTGTTTCTGCTTCTGTCTCTCGCACCGCTTTTGACGACGCGGGCGGGCGGAGATGAGAAAACAGCTGTCCAGGAGGCAAGAGAAGACGTTCTCTTCTAGCCCAGCCCCCAGCCAGCAGACTCCTCTCACGTCAGTGACCTCTTTCAAGCCCGTGGCCAGCTGGTGGCCTGTGGTGAGTGCATTCTGGAACCCTGCTCCCCCGCACCGCGTTTGTTTTTCCTTGGCAGCCGACACGCTCCCCGAAGTGCGTTCGGTGGCTTGGGGCAGGATGTGTAAGGGCCGCCCCCGTCCGGGCACTATGGCCGGCGGCGGCGGGGGGCAACTGCGAGTGGAGCCAAAGGCCCCCGCATCACAAATGGTTTCCCTCACCCCGCCCTCAGCCACGCCCCGGGCCCACCGTCTCCACGGCAACGAGGTGGGGCGGGGGCGGGGCGAGGCTCCTGGGGGCGGGCGGGAGGGGTGCCTCGCGTGCCAGTGCCAGGGAGGCGGTGGGCCCGGTGGCCCCGGCTGGCGGGGCGCTGGCGCCTCGCTCCCGCCCCCAGGCCCTGGCCAGACCCCCTGTGCCGATGAGCAGACCCACCCAAGATTTTGGAGTCCCTCTTCTACAGAGAGGAAAGGCCAAACGGTCCTTCTCTTTCGCTTCCCCATAGGCTTGAATGAGCATCTAGCCTCCCCATCTTAGGGAGGCTTTGAGCACGGCCCTCACACCTTCTAGAGAAGCTCTGAGCCCATTTGGTCTGCATTTGCCCTGAGTAGGCAAAGTTGATAGACTTTGCATTGTCCAACGGTTTCCTGGGACTGGAGTCGTTGCCATGGTTACCGAGGGCCGGGCTGCAGCCTCCTACCATCCCCCACCCACAAGTCTCCCGCCGCTGAGGTCACCTCTTCAGAGATAAAGAGCCTCCCACCCAGAGCCCACATCCCCCGAGGGGACTCTCAGCCTATCACACCTTCCCCTAGGACTGAGCCGGCCCTCCAGGTCCCCCACCCCACCTCAGGGAGTTGCCAGGGTCCTGGAACAGCCTGGGCAACTTCCCAATGAGCCTCCGTTGATCTCGCAGCGCCAACCCCCGGTGTGCGGAGCTTCCCTCCGCACTTCTGAGGAACGCCCCCGGCTTCCAGACAAGTCCACGCTCTCAGAGACAACCCCGCAAGCCCGCCGACTTTCTGCGCCAGCCCCGGCACCCCAGAATCCTCACCTCCCAGGATTCCCAATGTCCCCATCAAGGTCCCACCTCCCAGAAACTTTCGACTTCCCAGAATCCGCCTGGGGACCCCTGCATCCCGCCAGGCACACCGAGACCGACCCTCCCCCACCCACAGTCCCATTCCCCGTTTCACAACCACCTCGCTGGTTCCTTCTCCAGGCGCGTGACTGACCCACTCCCCCCGCTCCTGGGGCATGGAGTTCGGGGCTAGGTGGGCTGCTTCTGGTGGCCCAAGTGGAGGCGCTCTCGCAAGGAAGGCCTGGCGTCCAGGCAGCTCGGTGCTCTCCGGGGCTGGGTAGTTGCAGGAGACTGGGCGCCGTGCCAAGACGCTCCCAGATCCGCTTGGGGCTCCTTCCCTTCTCCGCTCTTTCCCACCGGGGACTTCTGGGAAATGCGCGTGGAAAGCAGCGAACCTGTTTCTGTCTAATGTACGCGAGCCTTCCAAAGATGAGTGGGGTAAGAACCTGGACGCCCTGGAAGCTGCCCTGGCCCTGCACAAGTCCCTGAACCAGGCCCTTTTGCATCTGCATGCCCCGGGATCTGCCCACGCAGACCCCCACGTGTGGATCCCGCTCCTCCATGGCTCCCCACACGCAGACCTTCCTTGGGATGAAGCCTCCACCCTGAGACTTGACTCCCTTGGATTGTCCAGGGACATTCCTTGCCGTGCCTCGCTTCCCACATCTGCCACCTTGGGACCTATGGCCTCCTGGCTTCTCTCCGGTAGAATTGTTCACTTCTCTGCTCTTCCTCAGCTCTGTGCCTTCCTGGAGAAGCATTTCCTAGATGAGGAGGTGAAACTGATCAACAAGAGGGGCGACCACAGGACCAAGCTCGGCAGGCTTGCTGGCCCGCAGGCGGGGCGGGGCGATGTGGGGCGGGGCGGGGCGAGTCATCTCTTTGGAAGGCTCAGCCTCCAGCACCACTAGGGGTCTCTGGAGCCCAGAGGCCGTGGGCGTGGGGGAGGGCACCGTTCCCCCAGCGCGCGGGCTCCTGCCCGAGCCCCTCCAGCCAGGAGGCCTCTTGCTAACTGCCCTCGTGTAGCCCCCTAAGGAGCCCTGAGGCAAGGGTCAACCATAAAGCTCTAGGCAGCAGGTGCCGATGGTGTGTGTGTGCGTGTCTGGCGCCGGGACTCTAGAAGGGTTGAACCCTCCCCCCGTGGGTGGCGTGCTCTAGGCACTTCAGGCCCGAGCCATTTCTGACTCCAGGGAGGGTGGAGCTCAGTGGGTAGCAGGAAGCAGGCTGAGAGTTTTCCAGGGTAACAGCAAGCAGAAAGGGGTCCTGGGCACCTGGGAGTGACTATGGAAGTGAGCTCTGGAAAGCAAGCACAGGAGACTAGCTCTGGGGGCCGCTTCCCCCCTGCCCGCCCGCCCCTCGCCCGGGCTTGGAAGAGATGAGGCCCGTCTTGAACGCTAGGGTCTTCCCCAATGTCAAGCACACACTCGGTAGCAACCACTCCTGAGGAGCTGAGCAGCTGGGAGCTTAAGATGGACGAGAAGTGCTGAGCTGGGGTTTTGGGTCTCGGTGGAGAAAGGAGAGGGGGAAAGTAGTGTTCCTATTCTCTACACGGGAACGGAAGAAGCTTGCAGCATCTCGGGGCAAGCCGGCAAACTGCTGTGTCAGCTCTGACCCCCATGCCTTTGGTTTCTGGGAGAAGAGGAATCGGGAAGTGGCTGCTAGGTGCCGTGGGCTCAGATCCATGCCCTCTTGCTCTCCGTACACAACAGGATCTGGTTGCGGGGGTTCCTGTGTCTGGCACAAGGCCGATGAGCCGGCACCCAAGACTCCTCACTCAGAGCTTCCTGTTCCCTTCCTTGGGGATGGTGTGCTCACACATGCACATGTGGCCTCGGGAGCCTAGAACCATGAGGGGAAAAGTGCTTGCCTTTCTTCTTTGCCCCTGAAAATAGAGCCATCTCAGCGGAGCCCCGGAGAGATGCGTCAAGCCAGTGCGCCGGACCTTGCTGCCGTGATGGAAATGGCCTCCATCTGTGCTGTAGCCACGTGTGAAGAAGGGCTACTGTGTGGAGCCTCCTTCATCACACAGCTCCTTCCCGCCCAAGAGAGCTTGAGCCGTGTGTTTGTCGCTTGCAAGTCCCAAGCAGGCAAACGAGGCCTCCCTTCCTTGAGAGAACACTGGCATTCCAGACAGCAATCCCAATCTCTCCAGGGCAGCAGGAGGAAAGGAGGCACTGGGAAGCCACGGGTCAGCAAGCGGGGGGAGGCTTGGAGGCTCTGAATCCAAGAGGAGGGAGGGGCCTGTGGAGAGGTCCACCAAGCCCCCATGCCCCCATGTTGGACGACACCTGGACTCCTTCGATAGAGATGGATTTTTTTTCTGGCCATTTCTGGACACACGCCTCAAGCACACCCATTCCGCCCTGCCACCCCCCAACCCCCTCCCCTGCCAAGCAAGCAGTGCACCGGCACACGTGAGGAGGGCCCTCCCCGTCACCAGAGCTTGGAGTTGGAAGAAACTCGAGGTGAACGCGGGGGTCTGCCACCCAGTGGGCTGAGCTCTGGATGGGAAGGGGATGGGAGGCGAGCCAGCCAGCGTAAGGTTCTAGGCTCAGCAGCCGGGCCTAGCACGCAAGTGGTCTCCTACCGGACTGAGCTGTTGGGGGGAAGACAGCCAGTTGCGTCCTGGGCAGGGGGGTTCCCCCGGAGGACACAGGAGTCGAGAGGGAGGCGCCAGAGTCTGGAGTCACGGGAGGGAGTTGAGAGACTCAGGGAACGAGTGGAGTCTGGTCGAGCAAGAAAAGGCCAGAGAGCGGTCCCGAGCATCCTCCAGCAGGAATGAGGGCCCAAGGGGTTGTGCCACTCCTGGCGTGGCCAGAGTGGGGGTGTGTGGCGATGGGGCCTGGGTGGGCCCCGGCCCTCACAGAGGGGGTCGAGGCTGGGAGGAGGAATCCCCCAGCGAAGCTGAGCACCCAGGTGGGGCTGGAGCCCAGAACACCTGAGGGCCCTGTGCTGGAGCCTGAGTTCTGCGGCTCCAAAGGAGGACCTCCGCACCCGGGTATCCCAAGTCCCTGAAAATGTCCCGTCTCTGGACGGAGTGCCCCATTGGTCGAGGCCGTCCAGGGAGGCCAGCGCCTGGTGGCTCCCAGGCCAGGCTAGGGCCTGGCACGCTCGGCACGGTCTAGAATTGGCAAGCCAGCGAGAGCTCGACGAGGCCAGCCTGGAAGGCAGCTGGCAGGCTTTCCCGAAACCTCTGGCACTGCAGGGCCAATGGCCCTAGGTAGGCCCGCCTGACCAGGTGGCGGGACTTTGGTTGGCGAGGAATCCCCCTCTGAAGAGGGACCAGGCTCTTGGCTTGGACCAGGGGAGCGATGGGATGCAGCGAGGTTCTCACATCAGCCCCAGATCTGGCCCAGGGGTGCCCACCCCCACAGCCCCTCCTGCCAGGGTCCCCGCCCCTCCCCCTGCCTTCCAATGCAGCCGCCTGCCCTCCCCCTCCGGGAAGTGTGAGGAAGGAAGACTTCTCCTCCCACCCTGGCCCCTAGCGCTGGTAGTTGGGCTCCGACTTGCCGCCAGGGGGCGGCTTTGGCGCTCCTGTTTCTGCTTCTGTCTCTCGCACCGCTTTTGACGACGCGGGCGGGCGGAGATGAGAAAACAGCTGTCCAGGAGGCAAGAGAAGACGTTCTCTTCTAGCCCAGCCCCCAGCCAGCAGACTCCTCTCACGTCAGTGACCTCTTTCAAGCCCGTGGCCAGCTGGTGGCCTGTGGTGAGTGCATTCTGGAACCCTGCTCCCCCGCACCGCGTTTGTTTTTCCTTGGCAGCCGACACGCTCCCCGAAGTGCGTTCGGTGGCTTGGGGCAGGATGTGTAAGGGCCGCCCCCGTCCGGGCACTATGGCCGGCGGCGGCGGGGGGCAACTGCGAGTGGAGCCAAAGGCCCCCGCATCACAAATGGTTTCCCTCACCCCGCCCTCAGCCACGCCCCGGGCCCACCGTCTCCACGGCAACGAGGTGGGGCGGGGGCGGGGCGAGGCTCCTGGGGGCGGGCGGGAGGGGTGCCTCGCGTGCCAGTGCCAGGGAGGCGGTGGGCCCGGTGGCCCCGGCTGGCGGGGCGCTGGCGCCTCGCTCCCGCCCCCAGGCCCTGGCCAGACCCCCTGTGCCGATGAGCAGACCCACCCAAGATTTTGGAGTCCCTCTTCTACACAGAGGAAAGGCCAAACGGTCCTTCTCTTTCGCTTCCCCATAGGCTTGAATGAGCATCTAGCCTCCCCATCTTAGGGAGGCTTTGAGCACGGCCCTCACACCTTCTAGAGAAGCTCTGAGCCCATTTGGTCTGCATTTGCCCTGAGTAGGCAAAGTTGATAGACTTTGCATTGTCCAACGGTTTCCTGGGACTGGAGTCGTTGCCATGGTTACCGAGGGCCGGGCTGCAGCCTCCTACCATCCCCCACCCACAAGTCTCCCGCCGCTGAGGTCACCTCTTCAGAGATAAAGAGCCTCCCACCCAGAGCCCACATCCCCCGAGGGGACTCTCAGCCTATCACACCTTCCCCTAGGACTGAGCCGGCCCTCCAGGTCCCCCACCCCACCTCAGGGAGTTGCCAGGGTCCTGGAACAGCCTGGGCAACTTCCCAATGAGCCTCCGTTGATCTCGCAGCGCCAACCCCCGGTGTGCGGAGCTTCCCTCCGCACTTCTGAGGAACGCCCCCGGCTTCCAGACAAGTCCACGCTCTCAGAGACAACCCCGCAAGCCCGCCGACTTTCTGCGCCAGCCCCGGCACCCCAGAATCCTCACCTCCCAGGATTCCCAATGTCCCCATCAAGGTCCCACCTCCCAGAACCTTTCGACTTCCCAGAATCCGCCTGGGGACCCCTGCATCCCGCCAGGCACACCGAGACCGACCCTCCCCCACCCACAGTCCCATTCCCCGTTTCACAACCACCTCGCTGGTTCCTTCTCCAGGCGCGTGACTGACCCACTCCCCCCGCTCCTGGGGCATGGAGTTCGGGGCTAGGTGGGCTGCTTCTGGTGGCCCAAGTGGAGGCGCTCTCGCAAGGAAGGCCTGGCGTCCAGGCAGCTCGGTGCTCTCCGGGGCTGGGTAGTTGCAGGAGACTGGGCGCCGTGCCAAGACGCTCCCAGATCCGCTTGGGGCTCCTTCCCTTCTCCGCTCTTTCCCACCGGGGACTTCTGGGAAATGCGCGTGGAAAGCAGCGAACCTGTTTCTGTCTAATGTACGCGAGCCTTCCAAAGATGAGTGGGGTAAGACCCTGGACGCCCTGGAAGCTGCCCTGGCCCTGCACAAGTCCCTGAACCAGGCCCCTTTGCATCTGCATGCCCCGGGATCTGCCCACGCAGACCCCCACGTGTGGATCCCGCTCCTCCATGGCTCCCCACACGCAGACCTTCCTTGGGATGAAGCCTCCACCCTGAGACTTGACTCCCTTGGATTGTCCAGGGACATTCCTTGCCGTGCTTCGCTTCCCTTCCCACATCTGCCACCTTGGGACCTATGGCCTCCTGGCTTCTCTCCGGTAGAATTGTTCACTTCTCTGCTCTTCCTCAGCTCTGTGCCTTCCTGGAGAAGCATTTCCTAGATGAGGAGGTGAAACTGATCAACAAGAGGGGCGACCACAGGACCAAGCTCGGCAGGCTTGCTGGCCCGCAGGCGGGGCGGGGCGATGTGGGGCGGGGCGGGGCGAGTCATCTCTTTGGAAGGCTCAGCCTCCAGCACCACTAGGGGTCTCTGGAGCCCAGAGGCCGTGGGCGTGGGGGAGGGCACCGTTCCCCCAGCGCGCGGGCTCCTGCCCGAGCCCCTCCAGCCAGGAGGCCTCTTGCTAACTGCCCTCGTGTAGCCCCCTAAGGAGCCCTGAGGCAAGGGTCAATCATAAAGCTCTAGGCAGCAGGTGCCGATGGTGTGTGTGTGCGTGTCTGGCGCCGGGACTCTAGAAGGGTTGAACCCTCCCCCCGTGGGTGGCGTGCTCTAGGCACTTCAGGCCCGAGCCATTTCTGACTCCAGGGAGGGTGGAGCTCAGTGGGTAGCAGGAAGCAGGCTGAGAGTTTTCCAGGGTAACAGCAAGCAGAAAGGGGTCCTGGGCACCTGGGAGTGACTATGGAAGTGAGCTCTGGAAAGCAAGCACAGGAGACTAGCTCTGGGGGCCGCTTCCCCCCTGCCCGCCCGCCCCTCGCCCGGGCTTGGAAGAGATGAGGCCCGTCTTGAACGCTAGGGTCTTCCCCAATGTCAAGCACACACTCGGTAGCAACCACTCCTGAGGAGCTGAGCAGCTGGGAGCTTAAGATGGACGAGAAGTGCTGAGCTGGGGTTTTGGTCTCGGTGGAGAAAGGAGAGGGGGAAAGTAGTGTTCCTATTCTCTACACGGGAACGGAAGAAGCTTGCAGCATCTCGGGGCAAGCCGGCAAACTGCTGTGTCAGCTCTGACCCCCATGCCTTTGGTTTCTGGGAGAAGAGGAATCGGGAAGTGGCTGCTAGGTGCCGTGGGCTCAGATCCATGCCCTCTTGCTCTCCGTACACAACAGGATCTGGTTGCGGGGGTTCCTGTGTCTGGCACAAGGCCGATGACCCGGCACCCAAGACTCCTCACTCAGAGCTTCCTGTTCCCTTCCTTGGGGATGGTGTGCTCACACATGCACATGTGGCCTCGGGAGCCTAGAACCATGAGGGGAAAAGTGCTTGCCTTTCTTCTTTGCCCCTGAAAATAGAGCCATCTCAGCGGAGCCCCGGAGAGATGCGTCAAGCCAGTGCGCCGGACCTTGCTGCCGTGATGGAAATGGCCTCCATCTGTGCTGTAGCCACGTGTGAAGAAGGGCTACTGTGTGGAGCCTCCTTCATCACACAGCTCCTTCCCGCCCAAGAGAGCTTGAGCCGTGTGTTTGTCGCTTGCAAGTCCCAAGCAGGCAAACGAGGCCTCCCTTCCTTGAGAGAACACTGGCATTCCAGACAGCAATCCCAATCTCTCCAGGGCAGCAGGAGGAAAGGAGGCACTGGGAAGCCACGGGTCAGCAAGCGGGGGGAGGCTTGGAGGCTCTGAATCCAAGAGGAGGGAGGGGCCTGTGGAGAGGTCCACCAAGCCCCCATGCCCCCATGTTGGACGACACCTGGACTCCTTCGATAGAGATGGATTTTTTTTCTGGCCATTTCTGGACACACGCCTCAAGCACACCCATTCCGCCCTGCCACCCCCCAACCCCCTCCCCTGCCAAGCAAGCAGTGCACCGGCACACGTGAGGAGGGCCCTCCCCGTCACCAGAGCTTGGAGTTGGAAGAAACTCGAGGTGAACGCGGGGGTCTGCCACCCAGTGGGCTGAGCTCTGGATGGGAAGGGGATGGGAGGCGAGCCAGCCAGCGTAAGGTTCTAGGCTCAGCAGCCGGGCCTAGCACGCAAGTGGTCTCCTACCGGACTGAGCTGTTGGGGGGAAGACAGCCAGTTGCGTCCTGGGCAGGGGGGTTCCCCCGGAGGACACAGGAGTCGAGAGGGAGGCGCCAGAGTCTGGAGTCACGGGAGGGAGTTGAGAGACTCAGGGAACGAGTGGAGTCTGGTCGAGCAAGAAAAGGCCAGAGAGCGGTCCCGAGCATCCTCCAGCAGGAATGAGGGCCCAAGGGGTTGTGCCACTCCTGGCGTGGCCAGAGTGGGGGTGTGTGGCGATGGGGCCTGGGTGGGCCCCGGCCCTCACAGAGGGGGTCGAGGCTGGGAGGAGGAATCCCCCAGCGAAGCTGAGCACCCAGGTGGGGCTGGAGCCCAGAACACCTGAGGGCCCTGTGCTGGAGCCTGAGTTCTGCGGCTCCAAAGGAGGACCTCCGCACCCGGGTATCCCAAGTCCCTGAAAATGTCCCGTCTCTGGACGGAGTGCCCCATTGGTCGAGGCCGTCCAGGGAGGCCAGCGCCTGGTGGCTCCCAGGCCAGGCTAGGGCCTGGCACGCTCGGCACGGTCTAGAATTGGCAAGCCAGCGAGAGCTCGACGAGGCCAGCCTGGAAGGCAGCTGGCAGGCTTTCCCGAAACCTCTGGCACTGCAGGGCCAATGGCCCTAGGTAGGCCCGCCTGACCAGGTGGCGGGACTTTGGTTGGCGAGGAATCCCCCTCTGAAGAGGGACCAGGCTCTTGGCTTGGACCAGGGGAGCGATGGGATGCAGCGAGGTTCTCACATCAGCCCCAGATCTGGCCCAGGGGTGCCCACCCCCACAGCCCCTCCTGCCAGGGTCCCCGCCCCTCCCCCTGCCTTCCAATGCAGCCGCCTGCCCTCCCCCTCCGGGAAGTGTGAGGAAGGAAGACTTCTCCTCCCACCCTGGCCCCTAGCGCTGGTAGTTGGGCTCCGACTTGCCGCCAGGGGGCGGCTTTGGCGCTCCTGTTTCTGCTTCTGTCTCTCGCACCGCTTTTGACGACGCGGGCGGGCGGAGATGAGAAAACAGCTGTCCAGGAGGCAAGAGAAGACGTTCTCTTCTAGCCCAGCCCCCAGCCAGCAGACTCCTCTCACGTCAGTGACCTCTTTCAAGCCCGTGGCCAGCTGGTGGCCTGTGGTGAGTGCATTCTGGAACCCTGCTCCCCCGCACCGCGTTTGTTTTTCCTTGGCAGCCGACACGCTCCCCGAAGTGCGTTCGGTGGCTTGGGGCAGGATGTGTAAGGGCCGCCCCCGTCCGGGCACTATGGCCGGCGGCGGCGGGGGGCAACTGCGAGTGGAGCCAAAGGCCCCCGCATCACAAATGGTTTCCCTCACCCCGCCCTCAGCCACGCCCCGGGCCCACCGTCTCCACGGCAACGAGGTGGGGCGGGGGCGGGGCGAGGCTCCTGGGGGCGGGCGGGAGGGGTGCCTCGCGTGCCAGTGCCAGGGAGGCGGTGGGCCCGGTGGCCCCGGCTGGCGGGGCGCTGGCGCCTCGCTCCCGCCCCCAGGCCCTGGCCAGACCCCCTGTGCCGATGAGCAGACCCACCCAAGATTTTGGAGTCCCTCTTCTACAGAGAGGAAAGGCCAAACGGTCCTTCTCTTTCGCTTCCCCATAGGCTTGAATGAGCATCTAGCCTCCCCATCTTAGGGAGGCTTTGAGCACGGCCCTCACACCTTCTAGAGAAGCTCTGAGCCCATTTGGTCTGCATTTGCCCTGAGTAGGCAAAGTTGATAGACTTTGCATTGTCCAACGGTTTCCTGGGACTGGAGTCGTTGCCATGGTTACCGAGGGCCGGGCTGCAGCCTCCTACCATCCCCCACCCACAAGTCTCCCGCCGCTGAGGTCACCTCTTCAGAGATAAAGAGCCTCCCACCCAGAGCCCACATCCCCCGAGGGGACTCTCAGCCTATCACACCTTCCCCTAGGACTGAGCCGGCCCTCCAGGTCCCCCACCCCACCTCAGGGAGTTGCCAGGGTCCTGGAACAGCCTGGGCAACTTCCCAATGAGCCTCCGTTGATCTCGCAGCGCCAACCCCCGGTGTGCGGAGCTTCCCTCCGCACTTCTGAGGAACGCCCCCGGCTTCCAGACAAGTCCACGCTCTCAGAGACAACCCCGCAAGCCCGCCGACTTTCTGCGCCAGCCCCGGCACCCCAGAATCCTCACCTCCCAGGATTCCCAATGTCCCCATCAAGGTCCCACCTCCCAGAACCTTTCGACTTCCCAGAATCCGCCTGGGGACCCCTGCATCCCGCCAGGCACACCGAGACCGACCCTCCCCCACCCACAGTCCCATTCCCCGTTTCACAACCACCTCGCTGGTTCCTTCTCCAGGCGCGTGACTGACCCACTCCCCCCGCTCCTGGGGCATGGAGTTCGGGGCTAGGTGGGCTGCTTCTGGTGGCCCAAGTGGAGGCGCTCTCGCAAGGAAGGCCTGGCGTCCAGGCAGCTCGGTGCTCTCCGGGGCTGGGTAGTTGCAGGAGACTGGGCGCCGTGCCAAGACGCTCCCAGATCCGCTTGGGGCTCCTTCCCTTCTCCGCTCTTTCCCACCGGGGACTTCTGGGAAATGCGCGTGGAAAGCAGCGAACCTGTTTCTGTCTAATGTACGCGAGCCTTCCAAAGATGAGTGGGGTAAGACCCTGGACGCCCTGGAAGCTGCCCTGGCCCTGCACAAGTCCCTGAACCAGGCCCCTTTGCATCTGCATGCCCCGGGATCTGCCCACGCAGACCCCCACGTGTGGATCCCGCTCCTCCATGGCTCCCCACACGCAGACCTTCCTTGGGATGAAGCCTCCACCCTGAGACTTGACTCCCTTGGATTGTCCAGGGACATTCCTTGCCGTGCTTCGCTTCCCTTCCCACATCTGCCACCTTGGGACCTATGGCCTCCTGGCTTCTCTCCGGTAGAATTGTTCACTTCTCTGCTCTTCCTCAGCTCTGTGCCTTCCTGGAGAAGCATTTCCTAGATGAGGAGGTGAAACTGATCAACAAGAGGGGCGACCACAGGACCAAGCTCGGCAGGCTTGCTGGCCCGCAGGCGGGGCGGGGCGATGTGGGGCGGGGCGGGGCGAGTCATCTCTTTGGAAGGCTCAGCCTCCAGCACCACTAGGGGTCTCTGGAGCCCAGAGGCCGTGGGCGTGGGGGAGGGCACCGTTCCCCCAGCGCGCGGGCTCCTGCCCGAGCCCCTCCAGCCAGGAGGCCTCTTGCTAACTGCCCTCGTGTAGCCCCCTAAGGAGCCCTGAGGCAAGGGTCAATCATAAAGCTCTAGGCAGCAGGTGCCGATGGTGTGTGTGTGCGTGTCTGGCGCCGGGACTCTAGAAGGGTTGAACCCTCCCCCCGTGGGTGGCGTGCTCTAGGCACTTCAGGCCCGAGCCATTTCTGACTCCAGGGAGGGTGGAGCTCAGTGGGTAGCAGGAAGCAGGCTGAGAGTTTTCCAGGGTAACAGCAAGCAGAAAGGGGTCCTGGGCACCTGGGAGTGACTATGGAAGTGAGCTCTGGAAAGCAAGCACAGGAGACTAGCTCTGGGGGCCGCTTCCCCCCTGCCCGCCCGCCCCTCGCCCGGGCTTGGAAGAGATGAGGCCCGTCTTGAACGCTAGGGTCTTCCCCAATGTCAAGCACACACTCGGTAGCAACCACTCCTGAGGAGCTGAGCAGCTGGGAGCTTAAGATGGACGAGAAGTGCTGAGCTGGGGTTTTGGTCTCGGTGGAGAAAGGAGAGGGGGAAAGTAGTGTTCCTATTCTCTACACGGGAACGGAAGAAGCTTGCAGCATCTCGGGGCAAGCCGGCAAACTGCTGTGTCAGCTCTGACCCCCATGCCTTTGGTTTCTGGGAGAAGAGGAATCGGGAAGTGGCTGCTAGGTGCCGTGGGCTCAGATCCATGCCCTCTTGCTCTCCGTACACAACAGGATCTGGTTGCGGGGGTTCCTGTGTCTGGCACAAGGCCGATGACCCGGCACCCAAGACTCCTCACTCAGAGCTTCCTGTTCCCTTCCTTGGGGATGGTGTGCTCACACATGCACATGTGGCCTCGGGAGCCTAGAACCATGAGGGGAAAAGTGCTTGCCTTTCTTCTTTGCCCCTGAAAATAGAGCCATCTCAGCGGAGCCCCGGAGAGATGCGTCAAGCCAGTGCGCCGGACCTTGCTGCCGTGATGGAAATGGCCTCCATCTGTGCTGTAGCCACGTGTGAAGAAGGGCTACTGTGTGGAGCCTCCTTCATCACACAGCTCCTTCCCGCCCAAGAGAGCTTGAGCCGTGTGTTTGTCGCTTGCAAGTCCCAAGCAGGCAAACGAGGCCTCCCTTCCTTGAGAGAACACTGGCATTCCAGACAGCAATCCCAATCTCTCCAGGGCAGCAGGAGGAAAGGAGGCACTGGGAAGCCACGGGTCAGCAAGCGGGGGGAGGCTTGGAGGCTCTGAATCCAAGAGGAGGGAGGGGCCTGTGGAGAGGTCCACCAAGCCCCCATGCCCCCATGTTGGACGACACCTGGACTCCTTCGATAGAGATGGATTTTTTTTCTGGCCATTTCTGGACACACGCCTCAAGCACACCCATTCCGCCCTGCCACCCCCCAACCCCCTCCCCTGCCAAGCAAGCAGTGCACCGGCACACGTGAGGAGGGCCCTCCCCGTCACCAGAGCTTGGAGTTGGAAGAAACTCGAGGTGAACGCGGGGGTCTGCCACCCAGTGGGCTGAGCTCTGGATGGGAAGGGGATGGGAGGCGAGCCAGCCAGCGTAAGGTTCTAGGCTCAGCAGCCGGGCCTAGCACGCAAGTGGTCTCCTACCGGACTGAGCTGTTGGGGGGAAGACAGCCAGTTGCGTCCTGGGCAGGGGGGTTCCCCCGGAGGACACAGGAGTCGAGAGGGAGGCGCCAGAGTCTGGAGTCACGGGAGGGAGTTGAGAGACTCAGGGAACGAGTGGAGTCTGGTCGAGCAAGAAAAGGCCAGAGAGCGGTCCCGAGCATCCTCCAGCAGGAATGAGGGCCCAAGGGGTTGTGCCACTCCTGGCGTGGCCAGAGTGGGGGTGTGTGGCGATGGGGCCTGGGTGGGCCCCGGCCCTCACAGAGGGGGTCGAGGCTGGGAGGAGGAATCCCCCAGCGAAGCTGAGCACCCAGGTGGGGCTGGAGCCCAGAACACCTGAGGGCCCTGTGCTGGAGCCTGAGTTCTGCGGCTCCAAAGGAGGACCTCCGCACCCGGGTATCCCAAGTCCCTGAAAATGTCCCGTCTCTGGACGGAGTGCCCCATTGGTCGAGGCCGTCCAGGGAGGCCAGCGCCTGGTGGCTCCCAGGCCAGGCTAGGGCCTGGCACGCTCGGCACGGTCTAGAATTGGCAAGCCAGCGAGAGCTCGACGAGGCCAGCCTGGAAGGCAGCTGGCAGGCTTTCCCGAAACCTCTGGCACTGCAGGGCCAATGGCCCTAGGTAGGCCCGCCTGACCAGGTGGCGGGACTTTGGTTGGCGAGGAATCCCCCTCTGAAGAGGGACCAGGCTCTTGGCTTGGACCAGGGGAGCGATGGGATGCAGCGAGGTTCTCACATCAGCCCCAGATCTGGCCCAGGGGTGCCCACCCCCACAGCCCCTCCTGCCAGGGTCCCCGCCCCTCCCCCTGCCTTCCAATGCAGCCGCCTGCCCTCCCCCTCCGGGAAGTGTGAGGAAGGAAGACTTCTCCTCCCACCCTGGCCCCTAGCGCTGGTAGTTGGGCTCCGACTTGCCGCCAGGGGGCGGCTTTGGCGCTCCTGTTTCTGCTTCTGTCTCTCGCACCGCTTTTGACGACGCGGGCGGGCGGAGATGAGAAAACAGCTGTCCAGGAGGCAAGAGAAGACGTTCTCTTCTAGCCCAGCCCCCAGCCAGCAGACTCCTCTCACGTCAGTGACCTCTTTCAAGCCCGTGGCCAGCTGGTGGCCTGTGGTGAGTGCATTCTGGAACCCTGCTCCCCCGCACCGCGTTTGTTTTTCCTTGGCAGCCGACACGCTCCCCGAAGTGCGTTCGGTGGCTTGGGGCAGGATGTGTAAGGGCCGCCCCCGTCCGGGCACTATGGCCGGCGGCGGCGGGGGGCAACTGCGAGTGGAGCCAAAGGCCCCCGCATCACAAATGGTTTCCCTCACCCCGCCCTCAGCCACGCCCCGGGCCCACCGTCTCCACGGCAACGAGGTGGGGCGGGGGCGGGGCGAGGCTCCTGGGGGCGGGCGGGAGGGGTGCCTCGCGTGCCAGTGCCAGGGAGGCGGTGGGCCCGGTGGCCCCGGCTGGCGGGGCGCTGGCGCCTCGCTCCCGCCCCCAGGCCCTGGCCAGACCCCCTGTGCCGATGAGCAGACCCACCCAAGATTTTGGAGTCCCTCTTCTACACAGAGGAAAGGCCAAACGGTCCTTCTCTTTCGCTTCCCCATAGGCTTGAATGAGCATCTAGCCTCCCCATCTTAGGGAGGCTTTGAGCACGGCCCTCACACCTTCTAGAGAAGCTCTGAGCCCATTTGGTCTGCATTTGCCCTGAGTAGGCAAAGTTGATAGACTTTGCATTGTCCAACGGTTTCCTGGGACTGGAGTCGTTGCCATGGTTACCGAGGGCCGGGCTGCAGCCTCCTACCATCCCCCACCCACAAGTCTCCCGCCGCTGAGGTCACCTCTTCAGAGATAAAGAGCCTCCCACCCAGAGCCCACATCCCCCGAGGGGACTCTCAGCCTATCACACCTTCCCCTAGGACTGAGCCGGCCCTCCAGGTCCCCCACCCCACCTCAGGGAGTTGCCAGGGTCCTGGAACAGCCTGGGCAACTTCCCAATGAGCCTCCGTTGATCTCGCAGCGCCAACCCCCGGTGTGCGGAGCTTCCCTCCGCACTTCTGAGGAACGCCCCCGGCTTCCAGACAAGTCCACGCTCTCAGAGACAACCCCGCAAGCCCGCCGACTTTCTGCGCCAGCCCCGGCACCCCAGAATCCTCACCTCCCAGGATTCCCAATGTCCCCATCAAGGTCCCACCTCCCAGAACCTTTCGACTTCCCAGAATCCGCCTGGGGACCCCTGCATCCCGCCAGGCACACCGAGACCGACCCTCCCCCACCCACAGTCCCATTCCCCGTTTCACAACCACCTCGCTGGTTCCTTCTCCAGGCGCGTGACTGACCCACTCCCCCCGCTCCTGGGGCATGGAGTTCGGGGCTAGGTGGGCTGCTTCTGGTGGCCCAAGTGGAGGCGCTCTCGCAAGGAAGGCCTGGCGTCCAGGCAGCTCGGTGCTCTCCGGGGCTGGGTAGTTGCAGGAGACTGGGCGCCGTGCCAAGACGCTCCCAGATCCGCTTGGGGCTCCTTCCCTTCTCCGCTCTTTCCCACCGGGGACTTCTGGGAAATGCGCGTGGAAAGCAGCGAACCTGTTTCTGTCTAATGTACGCGAGCCTTCCAAAGATGAGTGGGGTAAGACCCTGGATGCCCTGGAAGCTGCCCTGGCCCTGCACAAGTCCCTGAACCAGGCCCCTTTGCATCTGCATGCCCCGGGATCTGCCCACGCAGACCCCCACGTGTGGATCCCGCTCCTCCATGGCTCCCCACACGCAGACCTTCCTTGGGATGAAGCCTCCACCCTGAGACTTGACTCCCTTGGATTGTCCAGGGACATTCCTTGCCGTGCCTCGCTTCCCTTCCCACATCTGCCACCTTGGGACCTATGGCCTCCTGGCTTCTCTCCGGTAGAATTGTTCACTTCTCTGCTCTTCCTCAGCTCTGTGCCTTCCTGGAGAAGCATTTCCTAGATGAGGAGGTGAAACTGATCAACAAGAGGGGCGACCACAGGACCAAGCTCGGCAGGCTTGCTGGCCCGCAGGCGGGGCGGGGCGATGTGGGGCGGGGCGGGGCGAGTCATCTCTTTGGAAGGCTCAGCCTCCAGCACCACTAGGGGTCTCTGGAGCCCAGAGGCCGTGGGCGTGGGGGAGGGCACCGTTCCCCCAGCGCGCGGGCTCCTGCCCGAGCCCCTCCAGCCAGGAGGCCTCTTGCTAACTGCCCTCGTGTAGCCCCCTAAGGAGCCCTGAGGCAAGGGTCAACCATAAAGCTCTAGGCAGCAGGTGCCGATGGTGTGTGTGTGCGTGTCTGGCGCCGGGACTCTAGAAGGGTTGAACCCTCCCCCCGTGGGTGGCGTGCTCTAGGCACTTCAGGCCCGAGCCATTTCTGACTCCAGGGAGGGTGGAGCTCAGTGGGTAGCAGGAAGCAGGCTGAGAGTTTTCCAGGGTAACAGCAAGCAGAAAGGGGTCCTGGGCACCTGGGAGTGACTATGGAAGTGAGCTCTGGAAAGCAAGCACAGGAGACTAGCTCTGGGGGCCGCTTCCCCCCTGCCCGCCCGCCCCTCGCCCGGGCTTGGAAGAGATGAGGCCCGTCTTGAACGCTAGGGTCTTCCCCAATGTCAAGCACACACTCGGTAGCAACCACTCCTGAGGAGCTGAGCAGCTGGGAGCTTAAGATGGACGAGAAGTGCTGAGCTGGGGTTTTGGGTCTCGGTGGAGAAAGGAGAGGGGGAAAGTAGTGTTCCTATTCTCTACAGGGGAACGGAAGAAGCTTGCAGCATCTCGGGGCAAGCCGGCAAACTGCTGTGTCAGCTCTGACCCCCATGCCTTTGGTTTCTGGGAGAAGAGGAATCGGGAAGTGGCTGCTAGGTGCCGTGGGCTCAGATCCATGCCCTCTTGCTCTCCGTACACAACAGGATCTGGTTGCGGGGGTTCCTGTGTCTGGCACAAGGCCGATGAGCCGGCACCCAAGACTCCTCACTCAGAGCTTCCTGTTCCCTTCCTTGGGGATGGTGTGCTCACACATGCACATGTGGCCTCGGGAGCCTAGAACCATGAGGGGAAAAGTGCTTGCCTTTCTTCTTTGCCCCTGAAAATAGAGCCATCTCAGCGGAGCCCCGGAGAGATGCGTCAAGCCAGTGCGCCGGACCTTGCTGCCGTGATGGAAATGGCCTCCATCTGTGCTGTAGCCACGTGTGAAGAAGGGCTACTGTGTGGAGCCTCCTTCATCACACAGCTCCTTCCCGCCCAAGAGAGCTTGAGCCGTGTGTTTGTCGCTTGCAAGTCCCAAGCAGGCAAACGAGGCCTCCCTTCCTTGAGAGAACACTGGCATTCCAGACAGCAATCCCAATCTCTCCAGGGCAGCAGGAGGAAAGGAGGCACTGGGAAGCCACGGGTCAGCAAGCGGGGGGAGGCTTGGAGGCTCTGAATCCAAGAGGAGGGAGGGGCCTGTGGAGAGGTCCACCAAGCCCCCATGCCCCCATGTTGGACGACACCTGGACTCCTTCGATAGAGATGGATTTTTTTTCTGGCCATTTCTGGACACACGCCTCAAGCACACCCATTCCGCCCTGCCACCCCCCAACCCCCTCCCCTGCCAAGCAAGCAGTGCACCGGCACACGTGAGGAGGGCCCTCCCCGTCACCAGAGCTTGGAGTTGGAAGAAACTCGAGGTGAACGCGGGGGTCTGCCACCCAGTGGGCTGAGCTCTGGATGGGAAGGGGATGGGAGGCGAGCCAGCCAGCGTAAGGTTCTAGGCTCAGCAGCCGGGCCTAGCACGCAAGTGGTCTCCTACCGGACTGAGCTGTTGGGGGGAAGACAGCCAGTTGCGTCCTGGGCAGGGGGGTTCCCCCGGAGGACACAGGAGTCGAGAGGGAGGCGCCAGAGTCTGGAGTCACGGGAGGGAGTTGAGAGACTCAGGGAACGAGTGGAGTCTGGTCGAGCAAGAAAAGGCCAGAGAGCGGTCCCGAGCATCCTCCAGCAGGAATGAGGGCCCAAGGGGTTGTGCCACTCCTGGCGTGGCCAGAGTGGGGGTGTGTGGCGATGGGGCCTGGGTGGGCCCCGGCCCTCACAGAGGGGGTCGAGGCTGGGAGGAGGAATCCCCCAGCGAAGCTGAGCACCCAGGTGGGGCTGGAGCCCAGAACACCTGAGGGCCCTGTGCTGGAGCCTGAGTTCTGCGGCTCCAAAGGAGGACCTCCGCACCCGGGTATCCCAAGTCCCTGAAAATGTCCCGTCTCTGGACGGAGTGCCCCATTGGTCGAGGCCGTCCAGGGAGGCCAGCGCCTGGTGGCTCCCAGGCCAGGCTAGGGCCTGGCACGCTCGGCACGGTCTAGAATTGGCAAGCCAGCGAGAGCTCTACGAGGCCAGCCTGGAAGGCAGCTGGCAGGCTTTCCCGAAACCTCTGGCACTGCAGGGCCAATGGCCCTAGGTAGGCCCGCCTGACCAGGTGGCGGGACTTTGGTTGGCGAGGAATCCCCCTCTGAAGAGGGACCAGGCTCTTGGCTTGGACCAGGGGAGCGATGGGATGCAGCGAGGTTCTCACATCAGCCCCAGATCTGGCCCAGGGGTGCCCACCCCCACAGCCCCTCCTGCCAGGGTCCCCGCCCCTCCCCCTGCCTTCCAATGCAGCCGCCTGCCCTCCCCCTCCGGGAAGTGTGAGGAAGGAAGACTTCTCCTCCCACCCTGGCCCCTAGCGCTGGTAGTTGGGCTCCGACTTGCCGCCAGGGGGCGGCTTTGGCGCTCCTGTTTCTGCTTCTGTCTCTCGCACCGCTTTTGACGACGCGGGCGGGCGGAGATGAGAAAACAGCTGTCCAGGAGGCAAGAGAAGACGTTCTCTTCTAGCCCAGCCCCCAGCCAGCAGACTCCTCTCACGTCAGTGACCTCTTTCAAGCCCGTGGCCAGCTGGTGGCCTGTGGTGAGTGCATTCTGGAACCCTGCTCCCCCGCACCGCGTTTGTTTCCTTGGCAGCCGACACGCTCCCCGAAGTGCGTTCGGTGGCTTGGGGCAGGATGTGTAAGGGCCGCCCCCGTCCGGGCACTATGGCCGGCGGCGGCGGGGGGCAACTGCGAGTGGAGCCAAAGGCCCCCGCATCACAAATGGTTTCCCTCACCCCGCCCTCAGCCACGCCCCGGGCCCACCGTCTCCACGGCAACGAGGTGGGGCGGGGGCGGGGCGAGGCTCCTGGGGGCGGGCGGGAGGGGTGCCTCGCGTGCCAGTGCCAGGGAGGCGGTGGGCCCGGTGGCCCCGGCTGGCGGGGCGCTGGCGCCTCGCTCCCGCCCCCAGGCCCTGGCCAGACCCCCTGTGCCGATGAGCAGACCCACCCAAGATTTTGGAGTCCCTCTTCTACAGAGAGGAAAGGCCAAACGGTCCTTCTCTTTCGCTTCCCCATAGGCTTCAATGAGCATCTAGCCTCCCCATCTTAGGGAGGCTTTGAGCACGGCCCTCACACCTTCTAGAGAAGCTCTGAGCCCATTTGGTCTGCATTTGCCCTGAGTAGGCAAAGTTGATAGACTTTGCATTGTCCAACGGTTTCCTGGGACTGGAGTCGTTGCCATGGTTACCGAGGGCCGGGCTGCAGCCTCCTACCATCCCCCACCCACAAGTCTCCCGCCGCTGAGGTCACCTCTTCAGAGATAAAGAGCCTCCCACCCAGAGCCCACATCCCCCGAGGGGACTCTCAGCCTATCACACCTTCCCCTAGGACTGAGCCGGCCCTCCAGGTCCCCCACCCCACCTCAGGGAGTTGCCAGGGTCCTGGAACAGCCTGGGCAACTTCCCAATGAGCCTCCGTTGATCTCGCAGCGCCAACCCCCGGTGTGCGGAGCTTCCCTCCGCACTTCTGAGGAACGCCCCCGGCTTCCAGACAAGTCCACGCTCTCAGAGACAACCCCGCAAGCCCGCCGACTTTCTGCGCCAGCCCCGGCACCCCAGAATCCTCACCTCCCAGGATTCCCAATGTCCCCATCAAGGTCCCACCTCCCAGAACCTTTCGACTTCCCAGAATCCGCCTGGGGACCCCTGCATCCCGCCAGGCACACCGAGACCGACCCTCCCCCACCCACAGTCCCATTCCCCGTTTCACAACCACCTCGCTGGTTCCTTCTCCAGGCGCGTGACTGACCCACTCCCCCCGCTCCTGGGGCATGGAGTTCGGGGCTAGGTGGGCTGCTTCTGGTGGCCCAAGTGGAGGCGCTCTCGCAAGGAAGGCCTGGCGTCCAGGCAGCTCGGTGCTCTCCGGGGCTGGGTAGTTGCAGGAGACTGGGCGCCGTGCCAAGACGCTCCCAGATCCGCTTGGGGCTCCTTCCCTTCTCCGCTCTTTCCCACCGGGGACTTCTGGGAAATGCGCGTGGAAAGCAGCGAACCTGTTTCTGTCTAATGTACGCGAGCCTTCCAAAGATGAGTGGGGTAAGACCCTGGATGCCCTGGAAGCTGCCCTGGCCCTGCACAAGTCCCTGAACCAGGCCCCTTTGCATCTGCATGCCCCGGGATCTGCCCACGCAGACCCCCACGTGTGGATCCCGCTCCTCCATGGCTCCCCACACGCAGACCTTCCTTGGGATGAAGCCTCCACCCTGAGACTTGACTCCCTTGGATTGTCCAGGGACATTCCTTGCCGTGCCTCGCTTCCCTTCCCACATCTGCCACCTTGGGACCTATGGCCTCCTGGCTTCTCTCCGGTAGAATTGTTCACTTCTCTGCTCTTCCTCAGCTCTGTGCCTTCCTGGAGAAGCATTTCCTAGATGAGGAGGTGAAACTGATCAACAAGAGGGGCGACCACAGGACCAAGCTCGGCAGGCTTGCTGGCCCGCAGGCGGGGCGGGGCGATGTGGGGCGGGGCGGGGCGAGTCATCTCTTTGGAAGGCTCAGCCTCCAGCACCACTAGGGGTCTCTGGAGCCCAGAGGCCGTGGGCGTGGGGGAGGGCACCGTTCCCCCAGCGCGCGGGCTCCTGCCCGAGCCCCTCCAGCCAGGAGGCCTCTTGCTAACTGCCCTCGTGTAGCCCCCTAAGGAGCCCTGAGGCAAGGGTCAACCATAAAGCTCTAGGCAGCAGGTGCCGATGGTGTGTGTGTGCGTGTCTGGCGCCGGGACTCTAGAAGGGTTGAACCCTCCCCCCGTGGGTGGCGTGCTCTAGGCACTTCAGGCCCGAGCCATTTCTGACTCCAGGGAGGGTGGAGCTCAGTGGGTAGCAGGAAGCAGGCTGAGAGTTTTCCAGGGTAACAGCAAGCAGAAAGGGGTCCTGGGCACCTGGGAGTGACTATGGAAGTGAGCTCTGGAAAGCAAGCACAGGAGACTAGCTCTGGGGGCCGCTTCCCCCCTGCCCGCCCGCCCCTCGCCCGGGCTTGGAAGAGATGAGGCCCGTCTTGAACGCTAGGGTCTTCCCCAATGTCAAGCACACACTCGGTAGCAACCACTCCTGAGGAGCTGAGCAGCTGGGAGCTTAAGATGGACGAGAAGTGCTGAGCTGGGGTTTTGGGTCTCGGTGGAGAAAGGAGAGGGGGAAAGTAGTGTTCCTATTCTCTACAGGGGAACGGAAGAAGCTTGCAGCATCTCGGGGCAAGCCGGCAAACTGCTGTGTCAGCTCTGACCCCCATGCCTTTGGTTTCTGGGAGAAGAGGAATCGGGAAGTGGCTGCTAGGTGCCGTGGGCTCAGATCCATGCCCTCTTGCTCTCCGTACACAACAGGATCTGGTTGCGGGGGTTCCTGTGTCTGGCACAAGGCCGATGAGCCGGCACCCAAGACTCCTCACTCAGAGCTTCCTGTTCCCTTCCTTGGGGATGGTGTGCTCACACATGCACATGTGGCCTCGGGAGCCTAGAACCATGAGGGGAAAAGTGCTTGCCTTTCTTCTTTGCCCCTGAAAATAGAGCCATCTCAGCGGAGCCCCGGAGAGATGCGTCAAGCCAGTGCGCCGGACCTTGCTGCCGTGATGGAAATGGCCTCCATCTGTGCTGTAGCCACGTGTGAAGAAGGGCTACTGTGTGGAGCCTCCTTCATCACACAGCTCCTTCCCGCCCAAGAGAGCTTGAGCCGTGTGTTTGTCGCTTGCAAGTCCCAAGCAGGCAAACGAGGCCTCCCTTCCTTGAGAGAACACTGGCATTCCAGACAGCAATCCCAATCTCTCCAGGGCAGCAGGAGGAAAGGAGGCACTGGGAAGCCACGGGTCAGCAAGCGGGGGGAGGCTTGGAGGCTCTGAATCCAAGAGGAGGGAGGGGCCTGTGGAGAGGTCCACCAAGCCCCCATGCCCCATGTTGGACGACACCTGGACTCCTTCGATAGAGATGGATTTTTTTTCTGGCCATTTCTGGACACACGCCTCAAGCACACCCATTCCGCCCTGCCACCCCCCAACCCCCTCCCCTGCCAAGCAAGCAGTGCACCGGCACACGTGAGGAGGGCCCTCCCCGTCACCAGAGCTTGGAGTTGGAAGAAACTCGAGGTGAACGCGGGGGTCTGCCACCCAGTGGGCTGAGCTCTGATGGGAAGGGGATGGGAGGCGAGCCAGCCAGCGTAAGGTTCTAGGCTCAGCAGCCGGGCCTAGCACGCAAGTGGTCTCCTACCGGACTGAGCTGTTGGGGGGAAGACAGCCAGTTGCGTCCTGGGCAGGGGGGTTCCCCCGGAGGACACAGGAGTCGAGAGGGAGGCGCCAGAGTCTGGAGTCACGGGAGGGAGTTGAGAGACTCAGGGAACGAGTGGAGTCTGGTCGAGCAAGAAAAGGCCAGAGAGCGGTCCCGAGCATCCTCCAGCAGGAATGAGGGCCCAAGGGGTTGTGCCACTCCTGGCGTGGCCAGAGTGGGGGTGTGTGGCGATGGGGCCTGGGTGGGCCCCGGCCCTCACAGAGGGGGGTCGAGGCTGGGAGGAGGAATCCCCCAGCGAAGCTGAGCACCCAGGTGGGGCTGGAGCCCAGAACACCTGAGGGCCCTGTGCTGGAGCCTGAGTTCTGCGGCTCCAAAGGAGGACCTCCGCACCCGGGTATCCCAAGTCCCTGAAAATGTCCCGTCTCTGGACGGAGTGCCCCATTGGTCGAGGCCGTCCAGGGAGGCCAGCGCCTGGTGGCTCCCAGGCCAGGCTAGGGCCTGGCACGCTCGGCACGGTCTAGAATTGGGCAAGCCAGCGAGAGCTCTACGAGGCCAGCCTGGAAGGCAGCTGGCAGGCTTTCCCGAAACCTCTGGCACTGCAGGGCCAATGGCCCTAGGTAGGCCCGCCTGACCAGGTGGCGGGACTTTGGTTGGCGAGGAATCCCCCTCTGAAGAGGGACCAGGCTCTTGGCTTGGACCAGGGGAGCGATGGGATGCAGCGAGGTTCTCACATCAGCCCCAGATCTGGCCCAGGGGTGCCCACCCCCACAGCCCCTCCTGCCAGGGTCCCCGCCCCTCCCCCTGCCTTCCAATGCAGCCGCCTGCCCTCCCCCTCCGGGAAGTGTGAGGAAGGAAGACTTCTCCTCCCACCCTGGCCCCTAGCGCTGGTAGTTGGGCTCCGACTTGCCGCCAGGGGGCGGCTTTGGCGCTCCTGTTTCTGCTTCTGTCTCTCGCACCGCTTTTGACGACGCGGGCGGGCGGAGATGAGAAAACAGCTGTCCAGGAGGCAAGAGAAGACGTTCTCTTCTAGCCCAGCCCCCAGCCAGCAGACTCCTCTCACGTCAGTGACCTCTTTCAAGCCCGTGGCCAGCTGGTGGCCTGTGGTGAGTGCATTCTGGAACCCTGCTCCCCCGCACCGCGTTTGTTTCCTTGGCAGCCGACACGCTCCCCGAAGTGCGTTCGGTGGCTTGGGGGCAGGATGTGTAAGGGCCGCCCCCGTCCGGGCACTATGGCCGGCGGCGGCGGGGGGCAACTGCGAGTGGAGCCAAAGGCCCCCGCATCACAAATGGTTTCCCTCACCCCGCCCTCAGCCACGCCCCGTGCCCACCGTCTCCACGGCAACGAGGTGGGGCGGGGGCGGGGCGAGGCTCCTGGGGGCGGGCGGGAGGGGTGCCTCGCGTGCCAGTGCCAGGGAGTCGGTGGGCGCGGTGGCCCCGGCTGGCGGGGCGCTGGCGCCTCGCTCCCGCCCCCAGGCCCTGGCCAGACCCCCTGTGCCGATGAGCAGACCCACCCAAGATTTTGGAGTCCCTCTTCTACAGAGAGGAAAGGCCAAACGGTCCTTCTCTTTCGCTTCCCCATAGGCTTGAATGAGCATCTAGCCTCCCCATCTTAGGGAGGCTTTGAGCACGGCCCTCACACCTTCTAGAGAAGCTCTGAGCCCATTTGGTCTGCATTTGCCCTGAGTAGGCAAAGTTGATAGACTTTGCATTGTCCAACGGTTTCCTGGGACTGGAGTCGTTGCCATGGTTACCGAGGGCCGGGCTGCAGCCTCCTACCATCCCCCACCCACAAGTCTCCCGCCGCTGAGGTCACCTCTTCAGAGATAAAGAGCCTCCCACCCAGAGCCCACATCCCCCGAGGGGACTCTCAGCCTATCACACCTTCCCCTAGGACTGAGCCGGCCCTCCAGGTCCCCCACCCCACCTCAGGGAGTTGCCAGGGTCCTGGAACAGCCTGGGCAACTTCCCAATGAGCCTCCGTTGATCTCGCAGCGCCAACCCCCGGTGTGCGGAGCTTCCCTCCGCACTTCTGAGGAACGCCCCCGGCTTCCAGACAAGTCCACGCTCTCAGAGACAACCCCGCAAGCCCGCCGACTTTCTGCGCCAGCCCCGGCACCCCAGAATCCTCACCTCCCAGGATTCCCAATGTCCCCATCAAGGTCCCACCTCCCAGAACCTTTCGACTTCCCAGAATCCGCCTGGGGACCCCTGCATCCCGCCAGGCACACCGAGACCGACCCTCCCCCACCCACAGTCCCATTCCCCGTTTCACAACCACCTCGCTGGTTCCTTCTCCAGGCGCGTGACTGACCCACTCCCCCCGCTCCTGGGGCATGGAGTTCGGGGCTAGGTGGGCTGCTTCTGGTGGCCCAAGTGGAGGCGCTCTCGCAAGGAAGGCCTGGCGTCCAGGCAGCTCGGTGCTCTCCGGGGCTGGGTAGTTGCAGGAGACTGGGCGCCGTGCCAAGACGCTCCCAGATCCGCTTGGGGCTCCTTCCCTTCTCCGCTCTTTCCCACCGGGGACTTCTGGGAAATGCGCGTGGAAAGCAGCGAACCTGTTTCTGTCTAATGTACGCGAGCCTTCCAAAGATGAGTGGGGTAAGACCCTGGATGCCCTGGAAGCTGCCCTGGCCCTGCACAAGTCCCTGAACCAGGCCCCTTTGCATCTGCATGCCCCGGGATCTGCCCACGCAGACCCCCACGTGTGGATCCCGCTCCTCCATGGCTCCCCACACGCAGACCTTCCTTGGGATGAAGCCTCCACCCTGAGACTTGACTCCCTTGGATTGTCCAGGGACATTCCTTGCCGTGCCTCGCTTCCCTTCCCACATCTGCCACCTTGGGACCTATGGCCTCCTGGCTTCTCTCCGGTAGAATTGTTCACTTCTCTGCTCTTCCTCAGCTCTGTGCCTTCCTG
Organism: Dasypus novemcinctus; assembly: GCF_030445035.2. NCBI lineage: Eukaryota > Metazoa > Chordata > Mammalia > Cingulata > Dasypodidae > Dasypus > Dasypus novemcinctus. Next base: position 319,301 of record NW_026688179.1, on the reverse strand, counting down.
GAGAAGCATTTCCTAGATGAGGAGGTGAAACTGATCAACAAGAGGGGCGACCACAGGACCAAGCTCGGCAGGCTTGCTGGCCCGCAGGCGGGGCGGGGCGATGTGGGGCGGGGCGGGGCGAGTCATCTCTTTGGAAGGCTCAGCCTCCAGCACCACTAGGGGTCTCTGGAGCCCAGAGGCCGTGGGCGTGGGGGAGGGCACCGTTCCCCCAGCGCGCGGGCTCCTGCCCGAGCCCCTCCAGCCAGGAGGCCTCTTGCTAACTGCCCTCGTGTAGCCCCCTAAGGAGCCCTGAGGCAAGGGTCAACCATAAAGCTCTAGGCAGCAGGTGCCGATGGTGTGTGTGTGCGTGTCTGGCGCCGGGACTCTAGAAGGGTTGAACCCTCCCCCCGTGGGTGGCGTGCTCTAGGCACTTCAGGCCCGAGCCATTTCTGACTCCAGGGAGGGTGGAGCTCAGTGGGTAGCAGGAAGCAGGCTGAGAGTTTTCCAGGGTAACAGCAAGCAGAAAGGGGTCCTGGGCACCTGGGAGTGACTATGGAAGTGAGCTCTGGAAAGCAAGCACAGGAGACTAGCTCTGGGGGCCGCTTCCCCCCTGCCCGCCCGCCCCTCGCCCGGGCTTGGAAGAGATGAGGCCCGTCTTGAACGCTAGGGTCTTCCCCAATGTCAAGCACACACTCGGTAGCAACCACTCCTGAGGAGCTGAGCAGCTGGGAGCTTAAGATGGACGAGAAGTGCTGAGCTGGGGTTTTGGGTCTCGGTGGAGAAAGGAGAGGGGGAAAGTAGTGTTCCTATTCTCTACAGGGGAACGGAAGAAGCTTGCAGCATCTCGGGGCAAGCCGGCAAACTGCTGTGTCAGCTCTGACCCCCATGCCTTTGGTTTCTGGGAGAAGAGGAATCGGGAAGTGGCTGCTAGGTGCCGTGGGCTCAGATCCATGCCCTCTTGCTCTCCGTACACAACAGGATCTGGTTGCGGGGGTTCCTGTGTCTGGCACAAGGCCGATGAGCCGGCACCCAAGACTCCTCACTCAGAGCTTCCTGTTCCCTTCCTTGGGGATGGTGTGCTCACACATGCACATGTGGCCTCGGGAGCCTAGAACCATGAGGGGAAAAGTGCTTGCCTTTCTTCTTTGCCCCTGAAAATAGAGCCATCTCAGCGGAGCCCCGGAGAGATGCGTCAAGCCAGTGCGCCGGACCTTGCTGCCGTGATGGAAATGGCCTCCATCTGTGCTGTAGCCACGTGTGAAGAAGGGCTACTGTGTGGAGCCTCCTTCATCACACAGCTCCTTCCCGCCCAAGAGAGCTTGAGCCGTGTGTTTGTCGCTTGCAAGTCCCAAGCAGGCAAACGAGGCCTCCCTTCCTTGAGAGAACACTGGCATTCCAGACAGCAATCCCAATCTCTCCAGGGCAGCAGGAGGAAAGGAGGCACTGGGAAGCCACGGGTCAGCAAGCGGGGGAGGCTTGGAGGCTCTGAATCCAAGAGGAGGGAGGGGCCTGTGGAGAGGTCCACCAAGCCCCCATGCCCCCATGTTGGACGACACCTGGACTCCTTCGATAGAGATGGATTTTTTTTCTGGCCATTTCTGGACACACGCCTCAAGCACACCCATTCCGCCCCTGCCACCCCCCAACCCCCTCCCCTGCCAAGCAAGCAGTGCACCGGCACACGTGAGGAGGGCCCTCCCCGTCACCAGAGCTTGGAGTTGGAAGAAACTCGAGGTGAACGCGGGGGTCTGCCACCCAGTGGGCTGAGCTCTGGATGGGAAGGGGATGGGAGGCGAGCCAGCCAGCGTAAGGTTCTAGGCTCAGCAGCCGGGCCTAGCACGCAAGTGGTCTCCTACCGGACTGAGCTGTTGGGGGGAAGACAGCCAGTTGCGTCCTGGGCAGGGGGGTTCCCCCGGAGGACACAGGAGTCGAGAGGGAGGCGCCAGAGTCTGGAGTCACGGGAGGGAGTTGAGAGACTCAGGGAACGAGTGGAGTCTGGTCGAGCAAGAAAAGGCCAGAGAGCGGTCCCGAGCATCCTCCAGCAGGAATGAGGGCCCAAGGGGTTGTGCCACTCCTGGCGTGGCCAGAGTGGGGGTGTGTGGCGATGGGGCCTGGGTGGGCCCCGGCCCTCACAGAGGGGGTCGAGGCTGGGAGGAGGAATCCCCCAGCGAAGCTGAGCACCCAGGTGGGGCTGGAGCCCAGAACACCTGAGGGCCCTGTGCTGGAGCCTGAGTTCTGCGGCTCCAAAGGAGGACCTCCGCACCCGGGTATCCCAAGTCCCTGAAAATGTCCCGTCTCTGGACGGAGTGCCCCATTGGTCGAGGCCGTCCAGGGAGGCCAGCGCCTGGTGGCTCCCAGGCCAGGCTAGGGCCTGGCACGCTCGGCACGGTCTAGAATTGGCAAGCCAGCGAGAGCTCGACGAGGCCAGCCTGGAAGGCAGCTGGCAGGCTTTCCCGAAACCTCTGGCACTGCAGGGCCAATGGCCCTAGGTAGGCCCGCCTGACCAGGTGGCGGGACTTTGGTTGGCGAGGAATCCCCCTCTGAAGAGGGACCAGGCTCTTGGCTTGGACCAGGGGAGCGATGGGATGCAGCGAGGTTCTCACATCAGCCCCAGATCTGGCCCAGGGGTGCCCACCCCCACAGCCCCTCCTGCCAGGGTCCCCGCCCCTCCCCCTGCCTTCCAATGCAGCCGCCTGCCCTCCCCCTCCGGGAAGTGTGAGGAAGGAAGACTTCTCCTCCCACCCTGGCCCCTAGCGCTGGTAGTTGGGCTCCGACTTGCCGCCAGGGGGCGGCTTTGGCGCTCCTGTTTCTGCTTCTGTCTCTCGCACCGCTTTTGACGACGCGGGCGGGCGGAGATGAGAAAACAGCTGTCCAGGAGGCAAGAGAAGACGTTCTCTTCTAGCCCAGCCCCCAGCCAGCAGACTCCTCTCACGTCAGTGACCTCTTTCAAGCCCGTGGCCAGCTGGTGGCCTGTGGTGAGTGCATTCTGGAACCCTGCTCCCCCGCACCGCGTTTGTTTTTCCTTGGCAGCCGACACGCTCCCCGAAGTGCGTTCGGTGGCTTGGGGCAGGATGTGTAAGGGCCGCCCCCGTCCGGGCACTATGGCCGGCGGCGGCGGGGGGCAACTGCGAGTGGAGCCAAAGGCCCCCGCATCACAAATGGTTTCCCTCACCCCGCCCTCAGCCACGCCCCGTGCCCACCGTCTCCACGGCAACGAGGTGGGGCGGGGGCGGGGCGAGGCTCCTGGGGGCGGGCGGGAGGGGTGCCTCGCGTGCCAGTGCCAGGGAGGCGGTGGGCCCGGTGGCCCCGGCTGGCGGGGCGCTGGCGCCTCGCTCCCGCCCCCAGGCCCTGGCCAGACCCCCTGTGCCGATGAGCAGACCCACCCAAGATTTTGGAGTCCCTCTTCTACAGAGAGGAAAGGCCAAACGGTCCTTCTCTTTCGCTTCCCCATAGGCTTGAATGAGCATCTAGCCTCCCCATCTTAGGGAGGCTTTGAGCACGGCCCTCACACCTTCTAGAGAAGCTCTGAGCCCATTTGGTCTGCATTTGCCCTGAGTAGGCAAAGTTGATAGACTTTGCATTGTCCAACGGTTTCCTGGGACTGGAGTCGTTGCCATGGTTACCGAGGGCCGGGCTGCAGCCTCCTACCATCCCCCACCCACAAGTCTCCCGCCGCTGAGGTCACCTCTTCAGAGATAAAGAGCCTCCCACCCAGAGCCCACATCCCCCGAGGGGACTCTCAGCCTATCACACCTTCCCCTAGGACTGAGCCGGCCCTCCAGGTCCCCCACCCCACCTCAGGGAGTTGCCAGGGTCCTGGAACAGCCTGGGCAACTTCCCAATGAGCCTCCGTTGATCTCGCAGCGCCAACCCCCGGTGTGCGGAGCTTCCCTCCGCACTTCTGAGGAACGCCCCCGGCTTCCAGACAAGTCCACGCTCTCAGAGACAACCCCGCAAGCCCGCCGACTTTCTGCGCCAGCCCCGGCACCCCAGAATCCTCACCTCCCAGGATTCCCAATGTCCCCATCAAGGTCCCACCTCCCAGAAACTTTCGACTTCCCAGAATCGGCCTGGGGACCCCTGCATCCCGCCAGGCACACCGAGACCGACCCTCCCCCACCCACAGTCCCATTCCCCGTTTCACAACCACCTCGCTGGTTCCTTCTCCAGGCGCGTGACTGACCCACTCCCCCCGCTCCTGGGGCATGGAGTTCGGGGCTAGGTGGGCTGCTTCTGGTGGCCCAAGTGGAGGCGCTCTCGCAAGGAAGGCCTGGCGTCCAGGCAGCTCGGTGCTCTCCGGGGCTGGGTAGTTGCAGGAGACTGGGCGCCGTGCCAAGACGCTCCCAGATCCGCTTGGGGCTCCTTCCCTTCTCCGCTCTTTCCCACCGGGGACTTCTGGGAAATGCGCGTGGAAAGCAGCGAACCTGTTTCTGTCTAATGTACGCGAGCCTTCCAAAGATGAGTGGGGTAAGACCCTGGATGCCCTGGAAGCTGCCCTGGCCCTGCACAAGTCCCTGAACCAGGCCCCTTTGCATCTGCATGCCCCGGGATCTGCCCACGCAGACCCCCACGTGTGGATCCCGCTCCTCCATGGCTCCCCACACGCAGACCTTCCTTGGGATGAAGCCTCCACCCTGAGACTTGACTCCCTTGGATTGTCCAGGGACATTCCTTGCCGTGCCTCGCTTCCCTTCCCACATCTGCCACCTTGGGACCTATGGCCTCCTGGCTTCTCTCCGGTAGAATTGTTCACTTCTCTGCTCTTCCTCAGCTCTGTGCCTTCCTGGAGAAGCATTTCCTAGATGAGGAGGTGAAACTGATCAACAAGAGGGGCGACCACAGGACCAAGCTCGGCAGGCTTGCTGGCCCGCAGGCGGGGCGGGGCGATGTGGGGCGGGGCGGGGCGAGTCATCTCTTTGGAAGGCTCAGCCTCCAGCACCACTAGGGGTCTCTGGAGCCCAGAGGCCGTGGGCGTGGGGGAGGGCACCGTTCCCCCAGCGCGCGGGCTCCTGCCCGAGCCCCTCCAGCCAGGAGGCCTCTTGCTAACTGCCCTCGTGTAGCCCCCTAAGGAGCCCTGAGACAAGGGTCAACCATAAAGCTCTAGGCAGCAGGTGCCGATGGTGTGTGTTTGCGTGTCTGGCGCCGGGACTCTAGAAGGGTTGAACCCTCCCCCCGTGGGTGGCGTGCTCTAGGCACTTCAGGCCCGAGCCATTTCTGACTCCAGGGAGGGTGGAGCTCAGTGGGTAGCAGGAAGCAGGCTGAGAGTTTTCCAGGGTAACAGCAAGCAGAAAGGGGTCCTGGGCACCTGGGAGTGACTATGGAAGTGAGCTCTGGAAAGCAAGCACAGGAGACTAGCTCTGGGGGCCGCTTCCCCCCTGCCCGCCCGCCCCTCGCCCGGGCTTGGAAGAGATGAGGCCCGTCTTGAACGCTAGGGTCTTCCCCAATGTCAAGCACACACTCGGTAGCAACCACTCCTGAGGAGCTGAGCAGCTGGGAGCTTAAGATGGACGAGAAGTGCTGAGCTGGGGTTTTGGGTCTCGGTGGAGAAAGGAGAGGGGGAAAGTAGTGTTCCTATTCTCTACACGGGAACGGAAGAAGCTTGCAGCATCTCGGGGCAAGCCGGCAAACTGCTGTGTCAGCTCTGACCCCCATGCCTTTGGTTTCTGGGAGAAGAGGAATCGGGAAGTGGCTGCTAGGTGCCGTGGGCTCAGATCCATGCCCTCTTGCTCTCCGTACACAACAGGATCTGGTTGCGGGGGTTCCTGTGTCTGGCACAAGGCCGATGACCCGGCACCCAAGACTCCTCACTCAGAGCTTCCTGTTCCCTTCCTTGGGGATGGTGTGCTCACACATGCACATGTGGCCTCGGGAGCCTAGAACCATGAGGGGAAAAGTGCTTGCCTTTCTTCTTTGCCCCTGAAAATAGAGCCATCTCAGCGGAGCCCCGGAGAGATGCGTCAAGCCAGTGCGCCGGACCTTGCTGCCGTGATGGAAATGGCCTCCATCTGTGCTGTAGCCACGTGTGAAGAAGGGCTACTGTGTGGAGCCTCCTTCATCACACAGCTCCTTCCCGCCCAAGAGAGCTTGAGCCGTGTGTTTGTCGCTTGCAAGTCCCAAGCAGGCAAACGAGGCCTCCCTTCCTTGAGAGAACACTGGCATTCCAGACAGCAATCCCAATCTCTCCAGGGCAGCAGGAGGAAAGGAGGCACTGGGAAGCCATGGGTCAGCAAGCGGGGGGAGGCTTGGAGGCTCTGAATCCAAGAGGAGGGAGGGGCCTGTGGAGAGGTCCACCAAGCCCCCATGCCCCCATGTTGGACGACACCTGGACTCCTTCGATAGAGATGGATTTTTTTTCTGGCCATTTCTGGACACACGCCTCAAGCACACCCATTCCGCCCTGCCACCCCCCAACCCCCTCCCCTGCCAAGCAAGCAGTGCACCGGCACACGTGAGGAGGGCCCTCCCCGTCACCAGAGCTTGGAGTTGGAAGAAACTCGAGGTGAACGCGGGGGTCTGCCACCCAGTGGGCTGAGCTCTGGATGGGAAGGGGATGGGAGGCGAGCCAGCCAGCGTAAGGTTCTAGGCTCAGCAGCCGGGCCTAGCACGCAAGTGGTCTCCTACCGGACTGAGCTGTTGGGGGGAAGACAGCCAGTTGCGTCCTGGGCAGGGGGGTTCCCCCGGAGGACACAGGAGTCGAGAGGGAGGCGCCAGAGTCTGGAGTCACGGGAGGGAGTTGAGAGACTCAGGGAACGAGTGGAGTCTGGTCGAGCAAGAAAAGGCCAGAGAGCGGTCCCGAGCATCCTCCAGCAGGAATGAGGGCCCAAGGGGTTGTGCCACTCCTGGCGTGGCCAGAGTGGGGGTGTGTGGCGATGGGGCCTGGGTGGGCCCCGGCCCTCACAGAGGGGGTCGAGGCTGGGAGGAGGAATCCCCCAGCGAAGCTGAGCACCCAGGTGGGGCTGGAGCCCAGAACACCTGAGGGCCCTGTGCTGGAGCCTGAGTTCTGCGGCTCCAAAGGAGGACCTCCGCACCCGGGTATCCCAAGTCCCTGAAAATGTCCCGTCTCTGGACGGAGTGCCCCATTGGTCGAGGCCGTCCAGGGAGGCCAGCGCCTGGTGGCTCCCAGGCCAGGCTAGGGCCTGGCACGCTCGGCACGGTCTAGAATTGGGAAGCCAGCGAGAGCTCGACGAGGCCAGCCTGGAAGGCAGCTGGCAGGCTTTCCCGAAACCTCTGGCACTGCAGGGCCAATGGCCCTAGGTAGGCCCGCCTGACCAGGTGGCGGGACTTTGGTTGGCGAGGAATCCCCCTCTGAAGAGGGACCAGGCTCTTGGCTTGGACCAGGGGAGCGATGGGATGCAGCGAGGTTCTCACATCAGCCCCAGATCTGGCCCAGGGGTGCCCACCCCCACAGCCCCTCCTGCCAGGGTCCCCGCCCCTCCCCCTGCCTTCCAATGCAGCCGCCTGCCCTCCCCCTCCGGGAAGTGTGAGGAAGGAAGACTTCTCCTCCCACCCTGGCCCCTAGCGCTGGTAGTTGGGCTCCGACTTGCCGCCAGGGGGCGGCTTTGGCGCTCCTGTTTCTGCTTCTGTCTCTCGCACCGCTTTTGACGACGCGGGCGGGCGGAGATGAGAAAACAGCTGTCCAGGAGGCAAGAGAAGACGTTCTCTTCTAGCCCAGCCCCCAGCCAGCAGACTCCTCTCACGTCAGTGACCTCTTTCAAGCCCGTGGCCAGCTGGTGGCCTGTGGTGAGTGCATTCTGGAACCCTGCTCCCCCGCACCGCGTTTGTTTTTCCTTGGCAGCCGACACGCTCCCCGAAGTGCGTTCGGTGGCTTGGGGCAGGATGTGTAAGGGCCGCCCCCGTCCGGGCACTATGGCCGGCGGCGGCGGGGGGCAACTGCGAGTGGAGCCAAAGGCCCCCGCATCACAAATGGTTTCCCTCACCCCGCCCTCAGCCACGCCCCGGGCCCACCGTCTCCACGGCAACGAGGTGGGGCGGGGGCGGGGCGAGGCTCCTGGGGGCGGGCGGGAGGGGTGCCTCGCGTGCCAGTGCCAGGGAGGCGGTGGGCCCGGTGGCCCCGGCTGGCGGGGCGCTGGCGCCTCGCTCCCGCCCCCAGGCCCTGGCCAGACCCCCTGTGCCGATGAGCAGACCCACCCAAGATTTTGGAGTCCCTCTTCTACAGAGAGGAAAGGCCAAACGGTCCTTCTCTTTCGCTTCCCCATAGGCTTGAATGAGCATCTAGCCTCCCCATCTTAGGGAGGCTTTGAGCACGGCCCTCACACCTTCTAGAGAAGCTCTGAGCCCATTTGGTCTGCATTTGCCCTGAGTAGGCAAAGTTGATAGACTTTGCATTGTCCAACGGTTTCCTGGGACTGGAGTCGTTGCCATGGTTACCGAGGGCCGGGCTGCAGCCTCCTACCATCCCCCACCCACAAGTCTCCCGCCGCTGAGGTCACCTCTTCAGAGATAAAGAGCCTCCCACCCAGAGCCCACATCCCCCGAGGGGACTCTCAGCCTATCACACCTTCCCCTAGGACTGAGCCGGCCCTCCAGGTCCCCCACCCCACCTCAGGGAGTTGCCAGGGTCCTGGAACAGCCTGGGCAACTTCCCAATGAGCCTCCGTTGATCTCGCAGCGCCAACCCCCGGTGTGCGGAGCTTCCCTCCGCACTTCTGAGGAACGCCCCCGGCTTCCAGACAAGTCCACGCTCTCAGAGACAACCCCGCAAGCCCGCCGACTTTCTGCGCCAGCCCCGGCACCCCAGAATCCTCACCTCCCAGGATTCCCAATGTCCCCATCAAGGTCCCACCTCCCAGAAACTTTCGACTTCCCAGAATCGGCCTGGGGACCCCTGCATCCCGCCAGGCACACCGAGACCGACCCTCCCCCACCCACAGTCCCATTCCCCGTTTCACAACCACCTCGCTGGTTCCTTCTCCAGGCGCGTGACTGACCCACTCCCCCCGCTCCTGGGGCATGGAGTTCGGGGCTAGGTGGGCTGCTTCTGGTGGCCCAAGTGGAGGCGCTCTCGCAAGGAAGGCCTGGCGTCCAGGCAGCTCGGTGCTCTCCGGGGCTGGGTAGTTGCAGGAGACTGGGCGCCGTGCCAAGACGCTCCCAGATCCGCTTGGGGCTCCTTCCCTTCTCCGCTCTTTCCCACCGGGGACTTCTGGGAAATGCGCGTGGAAAGCAGCGAACCTGTTTCTGTCTAATGTACGCGAGCCTTCCAAAGATGAGTGGGGTAAGAACCTGGACGCCCTGGAAGCTGCCCTGGCCCTGCACAAGTCCCTGAACCAGGCCCTTTTGCATCTGCATGCCCCGGGATCTGCCCACGCAGACCCCCACGTGTGGATCCCGCTCCTCCATGGCTCCCCACACGCAGACCTTCCTTGGGATGAAGCCTCCACCCTGAGACTTGACTCCCTTGGATTGTCCAGGGACATTCCTTGCCGTGCCTCGCTTCCCACATCTGCCACCTTGGGACCTATGGCCTCCTGGCTTCTCTCCGGTAGAATTGTTCACTTCTCTGCTCTTCCTCAGCTCTGTGCCTTCCTGGAGAAGCATTTCCTAGATGAGGAGGTGAAACTGATCAACAAGAGGGGCGACCACAGGACCAAGCTCGGCAGGCTTGCTGGCCCGCAGGCGGGGCGGGGCGATGTGGGGCGGGGCGGGGCGAGTCATCTCTTTGGAAGGCTCAGCCTCCAGCACCACTAGGGGTCTCTGGAGCCCAGAGGCCGTGGGCGTGGGGGAGGGCACCGTTCCCCCAGCGCGCGGGCTCCTGCCCGAGCCCCTCCAGCCAGGAGGCCTCTTGCTAACTGCCCTCGTGTAGCCCCCTAAGGAGCCCTGAGGCAAGGGTCAACCATAAAGCTCTAGGCAGCAGGTGCCGATGGTGTGTGTGTGCGTGTCTGGCGCCGGGACTCTAGAAGGGTTGAACCCTCCCCCCGTGGGTGGCGTGCTCTAGGCACTTCAGGCCCGAGCCATTTCTGACTCCAGGGAGGGTGGAGCTCAGTGGGTAGCAGGAAGCAGGCTGAGAGTTTTCCAGGGTAACAGCAAGCAGAAAGGGGTCCTGGGCACCTGGGAGTGACTATGGAAGTGAGCTCTGGAAAGCAAGCACAGGAGACTAGCTCTGGGGGCCGCTTCCCCCCTGCCCGCCCGCCCCTCGCCCGGGCTTGGAAGAGATGAGGCCCGTCTTGAACGCTAGGGTCTTCCCCAATGTCAAGCACACACTCGGTAGCAACCACTCCTGAGGAGCTGAGCAGCTGGGAGCTTAAGATGGACGAGAAGTGCTGAGCTGGGGTTTTGGGTCTCGGTGGAGAAAGGAGAGGGGGAAAGTAGTGTTCCTATTCTCTACACGGGAACGGAAGAAGCTTGCAGCATCTCGGGGCAAGCCGGCAAACTGCTGTGTCAGCTCTGACCCCCATGCCTTTGGTTTCTGGGAGAAGAGGAATCGGGAAGTGGCTGCTAGGTGCCGTGGGCTCAGATCCATGCCCTCTTGCTCTCCGTACACAACAGGATCTGGTTGCGGGGGTTCCTGTGTCTGGCACAAGGCCGATGAGCCGGCACCCAAGACTCCTCACTCAGAGCTTCCTGTTCCCTTCCTTGGGGATGGTGTGCTCACACATGCACATGTGGCCTCGGGAGCCTAGAACCATGAGGGGAAAAGTGCTTGCCTTTCTTCTTTGCCCCTGAAAATAGAGCCATCTCAGCGGAGCCCCGGAGAGATGCGTCAAGCCAGTGCGCCGGACCTTGCTGCCGTGATGGAAATGGCCTCCATCTGTGCTGTAGCCACGTGTGAAGAAGGGCTACTGTGTGGAGCCTCCTTCATCACACAGCTCCTTCCCGCCCAAGAGAGCTTGAGCCGTGTGTTTGTCGCTTGCAAGTCCCAAGCAGGCAAACGAGGCCTCCCTTCCTTGAGAGAACACTGGCATTCCAGACAGCAATCCCAATCTCTCCAGGGCAGCAGGAGGAAAGGAGGCACTGGGAAGCCACGGGTCAGCAAGCGGGGGGAGGCTTGGAGGCTCTGAATCCAAGAGGAGGGAGGGGCCTGTGGAGAGGTCCACCAAGCCCCCATGCCCCCATGTTGGACGACACCTGGACTCCTTCGATAGAGATGGATTTTTTTTCTGGCCATTTCTGGACACACGCCTCAAGCACACCCATTCCGCCCTGCCACCCCCCAACCCCCTCCCCTGCCAAGCAAGCAGTGCACCGGCACACGTGAGGAGGGCCCTCCCCGTCACCAGAGCTTGGAGTTGGAAGAAACTCGAGGTGAACGCGGGGGTCTGCCACCCAGTGGGCTGAGCTCTGGATGGGAAGGGGATGGGAGGCGAGCCAGCCAGCGTAAGGTTCTAGGCTCAGCAGCCGGGCCTAGCACGCAAGTGGTCTCCTACCGGACTGAGCTGTTGGGGGGAAGACAGCCAGTTGCGTCCTGGGCAGGGGGGTTCCCCCGGAGGACACAGGAGTCGAGAGGGAGGCGCCAGAGTCTGGAGTCACGGGAGGGAGTTGAGAGACTCAGGGAACGAGTGGAGTCTGGTCGAGCAAGAAAAGGCCAGAGAGCGGTCCCGAGCATCCTCCAGCAGGAATGAGGGCCCAAGGGGTTGTGCCACTCCTGGCGTGGCCAGAGTGGGGGTGTGTGGCGATGGGGCCTGGGTGGGCCCCGGCCCTCACAGAGGGGGTCGAGGCTGGGAGGAGGAATCCCCCAGCGAAGCTGAGCACCCAGGTGGGGCTGGAGCCCAGAACACCTGAGGGCCCTGTGCTGGAGCCTGAGTTCTGCGGCTCCAAAGGAGGACCTCCGCACCCGGGTATCCCAAGTCCCTGAAAATGTCCCGTCTCTGGACGGAGTGCCCCATTGGTCGAGGCCGTCCAGGGAGGCCAGCGCCTGGTGGCTCCCAGGCCAGGCTAGGGCCTGGCACGCTCGGCACGGTCTAGAATTGGCAAGCCAGCGAGAGCTCGACGAGGCCAGCCTGGAAGGCAGCTGGCAGGCTTTCCCGAAACCTCTGGCACTGCAGGGCCAATGGCCCTAGGTAGGCCCGCCTGACCAGGTGGCGGGACTTTGGTTGGCGAGGAATCCCCCTCTGAAGAGGGACCAGGCTCTTGGCTTGGACCAGGGGAGCGATGGGATGCAGCGAGGTTCTCACATCAGCCCCAGATCTGGCCCAGGGGTGCCCACCCCCACAGCCCCTCCTGCCAGGGTCCCCGCCCCTCCCCCTGCCTTCCAATGCAGCCGCCTGCCCTCCCCCTCCGGGAAGTGTGAGGAAGGAAGACTTCTCCTCCCACCCTGGCCCCTAGCGCTGGTAGTTGGGCTCCGACTTGCCGCCAGGGGGCGGCTTTGGCGCTCCTGTTTCTGCTTCTGTCTCTCGCACCGCTTTTGACGACGCGGGCGGGCGGAGATGAGAAAACAGCTGTCCAGGAGGCAAGAGAAGACGTTCTCTTCTAGCCCAGCCCCCAGCCAGCAGACTCCTCTCACGTCAGTGACCTCTTTCAAGCCCGTGGCCAGCTGGTGGCCTGTGGTGAGTGCATTCTGGAACCCTGCTCCCCCGCACCGCGTTTGTTTTTCCTTGGCAGCCGACACGCTCCCCGAAGTGCGTTCGGTGGCTTGGGGCAGGATGTGTAAGGGCCGCCCCCGTCCGGGCACTATGGCCGGCGGCGGCGGGGGGCAACTGCGAGTGGAGCCAAAGGCCCCCGCATCACAAATGGTTTCCCTCACCCCGCCCTCAGCCACGCCCCGGGCCCACCGTCTCCACGGCAACGAGGTGGGGCGGGGGCGGGGCGAGGCTCCTGGGGGCGGGCGGGAGGGGTGCCTCGCGTGCCAGTGCCAGGGAGGCGGTGGGCCCGGTGGCCCCGGCTGGCGGGGCGCTGGCGCCTCGCTCCCGCCCCCAGGCCCTGGCCAGACCCCCTGTGCCGATGAGCAGACCCACCCAAGATTTTGGAGTCCCTCTTCTACAGAGAGGAAAGGCCAAACGGTCCTTCTCTTTCGCTTCCCCATAGGCTTGAATGAGCATCTAGCCTCCCCATCTTAGGGAGGCTTTGAGCACGGCCCTCACACCTTCTAGAGAAGCTCTGAGCCCATTTGGTCTGCATTTGCCCTGAGTAGGCAAAGTTGATAGACTTTGCATTGTCCAACGGTTTCCTGGGACTGGAGTCGTTGCCATGGTTACCGAGGGCCGGGCTGCAGCCTCCTACCATCCCCCACCCACAAGTCTCCCGCCGCTGAGGTCACCTCTTCAGAGATAAAGAGCCTCCCACCCAGAGCCCACATCCCCCGAGGGGACTCTCAGCCTATCACACCTTCCCCTAGGACTGAGCCGGCCCTCCAGGTCCCCCACCCCACCTCAGGGAGTTGCCAGGGTCCTGGAACAGCCTGGGCAACTTCCCAATGAGCCTCCGTTGATCTCGCAGCGCCAACCCCCGGTGTGCGGAGCTTCCCTCCGCACTTCTGAGGAACGCCCCCGGCTTCCAGACAAGTCCACGCTCTCAGAGACAACCCCGCAAGCCCGCCGACTTTCTGCGCCAGCCCCGGCACCCCAGAATCCTCACCTCCCAGGATTCCCAATGTCCCCATCAAGGTCCCACCTCCCAGAACCTTTCGACTTCCCAGAATCCGCCTGGGGACCCCTGCATCCCGCCAGGCACACCGAGACCGACCCTCCCCCACCCACAGTCCCATTCCCCGTTTCACAACCACCTCGCTGGTTCCTTCTCCAGGCGCGTGACTGACCCACTCCCCCCGCTCCTGGGGCATGGAGTTCGGGGCTAGGTGGGCTGCTTCTGGTGGCCCAAGTGGAGGCGCTCTCGCAAGGAAGGCCTGGCGTCCAGGCAGCTCGGTGCTCTCCGGGGCTGGGTAGTTGCAGGAGACTGGGCGCCGTGCCAAGACGCTCCCAGATCCGCTTGGGGCTCCTTCCCTTCTCCGCTCTTTCCCACCGGGGACTTCTGGGAAATGCGCGTGGAAAGCAGCGAACCTGTTTCTGTCTAATGTACGCGAGCCTTCCAAAGATGAGTGGGGTAAGACCCTGGACGCCCTGGAAGCTGCCCTGGCCCTGCACAAGTCCCTGAACCAGGCCCCTTTGCATCTGCATGCCCCGGGATCTGCCCACGCAGACCCCCACGTGTGGATCCCGCTCCTCCATGGCTCCCCACACGCAGACCTTCCTTGGGATGAAGCCTCCACCCTGAGACTTGACTCCCTTGGATTGTCCAGGGACATTCCTTGCCGTGCTTCGCTTCCCTTCCCACATCTGCCACCTTGGGACCTATGGCCTCCTGGCTTCTCTCCGGTAGAATTGTTCACTTCTCTGCTCTTCCTCAGCTCTGTGCCTTCCTGGAGAAGCATTTCCTAGATGAGGAGGTGAAACTGATCAACAAGAGGGGCGACCACAGGACCAAGCTCGGCAGGCTTGCTGGCCCGCAGGCGGGGCGGGGCGATGTGGGGCGGGGCGGGGCGAGTCATCTCTTTGGAAGGCTCAGCCTCCAGCACCACTAGGGGTCTCTGGAGCCCAGAGGCCGTGGGCGTGGGGGAGGGCACCGTTCCCCCAGCGCGCGGGCTCCTGCCCGAGCCCCTCCAGCCAGGAGGCCTCTTGCTAACTGCCCTCGTGTAGCCCCCTAAGGAGCCCTGAGGCAAGGGTCAATCATAAAGCTCTAGGCAGCAGGTGCCGATGGTGTGTGTGTGCGTGTCTGGCGCCGGGACTCTAGAAGGGTTGAACCCTCCCCCCGTGGGTGGCGTGCTCTAGGCACTTCAGGCCCGAGCCATTTCTGACTCCAGGGAGGGTGGAGCTCAGTGGGTAGCAGGAAGCAGGCTGAGAGTTTTCCAGGGTAACAGCAAGCAGAAAGGGGTCCTGGGCACCTGGGAGTGACTATGGAAGTGAGCTCTGGAAAGCAAGCACAGGAGACTAGCTCTGGGGGCCGCTTCCCCCCTGCCCGCCCGCCCCTCGCCCGGGCTTGGAAGAGATGAGGCCCGTCTTGAACGCTAGGGTCTTCCCCAATGTCAAGCACACACTCGGTAGCAACCACTCCTGAGGAGCTGAGCAGCTGGGAGCTTAAGATGGACGAGAAGTGCTGAGCTGGGGTTTTGGTCTCGGTGGAGAAAGGAGAGGGGGAAAGTAGTGTTCCTATTCTCTACACGGGAACGGAAGAAGCTTGCAGCATCTCGGGGCAAGCCGGCAAACTGCTGTGTCAGCTCTGACCCCCATGCCTTTGGTTTCTGGGAGAAGAGGAATCGGGAAGTGGCTGCTAGGTGCCGTGGGCTCAGATCCATGCCCTCTTGCTCTCCGTACACAACAGGATCTGGTTGCGGGGGTTCCTGTGTCTGGCACAAGGCCGATGAGCCGGCACCCAAGACTCCTCACTCAGAGCTTCCTGTTCCCTTCCTTGGGGATGGTGTGCTCACACATGCACATGTGGCCTCGGGAGCCTAGAACCATGAGGGGAAAAGTGCTTGCCTTTCTTCTTTGCCCCTGAAAATAGAGCCATCTCAGCGGAGCCCCGGAGAGATGCGTCAAGCCAGTGCGCCGGACCTTGCTGCCGTGATGGAAATGGCCTCCATCTGTGCTGTAGCCACGTGTGAAGAAGGGCTACTGTGTGGAGCCTCCTTCATCACACAGCTCCTTCCCGCCCAAGAGAGCTTGAGCCGTGTGTTTGTCGCTTGCAAGTCCCAAGCAGGCAAACGAGGCCTCCCTTCCTTGAGAGAACACTGGCATTCCAGACAGCAATCCCAATCTCTCCAGGGCAGCAGGAGGAAAGGAGGCACTGGGAAGCCACGGGTCAGCAAGCGGGGGGAGGCTTGGAGGCTCTGAATCCAAGAGGAGGGAGGGGCCTGTGGAGAGGTCCACCAAGCCCCCATGCCCCCATGTTGGACGACACCTGGACTCCTTCGATAGAGATGGATTTTTTTTCTGGCCATTTCTGGACACACGCCTCAAGCACACCCATTCCGCCCTGCCACCCCCCAACCCCCTCCCCTGCCAAGCAAGCAGTGCACCGGCACACGTGAGGAGGGCCCTCCCCGTCACCAGAGCTTGGAGTTGGAAGAAACTCGAGGTGAACGCGGGGGTCTGCCACCCAGTGGGCTGAGCTCTGGATGGGAAGGGGATGGGAGGCGAGCCAGCCAGCGTAAGGTTCTAGGCTCAGCAGCCGGGCCTAGCACGCAAGTGGTCTCCTACCGGACTGAGCTGTTGGGGGGAAGACAGCCAGTTGCGTCCTGGGCAGGGGGGTTCCCCCGGAGGACACAGGAGTCGAGAGGGAGGCGCCAGAGTCTGGAGTCACGGGAGGGAGTTGAGAGACTCAGGGAACGAGTGGAGTCTGGTCGAGCAAGAAAAGGCCAGAGAGCGGTCCCGAGCATCCTCCAGCAGGAATGAGGGCCCAAGGGGTTGTGCCACTCCTGGCGTGGCCAGAGTGGGGGTGTGTGGCGATGGGGCCTGGGTGGGCCCCGGCCCTCACAGAGGGGGTCGAGGCTGGGAGGAGGAATCCCCCAGCGAAGCTGAGCACCCAGGTGGGGCTGGAGCCCAGAACACCTGAGGGCCCTGTGCTGGAGCCTGAGTTCTGCGGCTCCAAAGGAGGACCTCCGCACCCGGGTATCCCAAGTCCCTGAAAATGTCCCGTCTCTGGACGGAGTGCCCCATTGGTCGAGGCCGTCCAGGGAGGCCAGCGCCTGGTGGCTCCCAGGCCAGGCTAGGGCCTGGCACGCTCGGCACGGTCTAGAATTGGCAAGCCAGCGAGAGCTCGACGAGGCCAGCCTGGAAGGCAGCTGGCAGGCTTTCCCGAAACCTCTGGCACTGCAGGGCCAATGGCCCTAGGTAGGCCCGCCTGACCAGGTGGCGGGACTTTGGTTGGCGAGGAATCCCCCTCTGAAGAGGGACCAGGCTCTTGGCTTGGACCAGGGGAGCGATGGGATGCAGCGAGGTTCTCACATCAGCCCCAGATCTGGCCCAGGGGTGCCCACCCCCACAGCCCCTCCTGCCAGGGTCCCCGCCCCTCCCCCTGCCTTCCAATGCAGCCGCCTGCCCTCCCCCTCCGGGAAGTGTGAGGAAGGAAGACTTCTCCTCCCACCCTGGCCCCTAGCGCTGGTAGTTGGGCTCCGACTTGCCGCCAGGGGGCGGCTTTGGCGCTCCTGTTTCTGCTTCTGTCTCTCGCACCGCTTTTGACGACGCGGGCGGGCGGAGATGAGAAAACAGCTGTCCAGGAGGCAAGAGAAGACGTTCTCTTCTAGCCCAGCCCCCAGCCAGCAGACTCCTCTCACGTCAGTGACCTCTTTCAAGCCCGTGGCCAGCTGGTGGCCTGTGGTGAGTGCATTCTGGAACCCTGCTCCCCCGCACCGCGTTTGTTTTTCCTTGGCAGCCGACACGCTCCCCGAAGTGCGTTCGGTGGCTTGGGGCAGGATGTGTAAGGGGCCGCCCCCGTCCGGGCACTATGGCCGGCGGCGGCGGGGGGCAACTGCGAGTGGAGCCAAAGGCCCCCGCATCACAAATGGTTTCCCTCACCCCGCCCTCAGCCACGCCCCGGGCCCACCGTCTCCACGGCAACGAGGTGGGGCGGGGGCGGGGCGAGGCTCCTGGGGGCGGGCGGGAGGGGTGCCTCGCGTGCCAGTGCCAGGGAGGCGGTGGGCCCGGTGGCCCCGGCTGGCGGGGCGCTGGCGCCTCGCTCCCGCCCCCAGGCCCTGGCCAGACCCCCTGTGCCGATGAGCAGACCCACCCAAGATTTTGGAGTCCCTCTTCTACAGAGAGGAAAGGCCAAACGGTCCTTCTCTTTCGCTTCCCCATAGGCTTGAATGAGCATCTAGCCTCCCCATCTTAGGGAGGCTTTGAGCACGGCCCTCACACCTTCTAGAGAAGCTCTGAGCCCATTTGGTCTGCATTTGCCCTGAGTAGGCAAAGTTGATAGACTTTGCATTGTCCAACGGTTTCCTGGGACTGGAGTCGTTGCCATGGTTACCGAGGGCCGGGCTGCAGCCTCCTACCATCCCCCACCCACAAGTCTCCCGCCGCTGAGGTCACCTCTTCAGAGATAAAGAGCCTCCCACCCAGAGCCCACATCCCCCGAGGGGACTCTCAGCCTATCACACCTTCCCCTAGGACTGAGCCGGCCCTCCAGGTCCCCCACCCCACCTCAGGGAGTTGCCAGGGTCCTGGAACAGCCTGGGCAACTTCCCAATGAGCCTCCGTTGATCTCGCAGCGCCAACCCCCGGTGTGCGGAGCTTCCCTCCGCACTTCTGAGGAACGCCCCCGGCTTCCAGACAAGTCCACGCTCTCAGAGACAACCCCGCAAGCCCGCCGACTTTCTGCGCCAGCCCCGGCACCCCAGAATCCTCACCTCCCAGGATTCCCAATGTCCCCATCAAGGTCCCACCTCCCAGAACCTTTCGACTTCCCAGAATCCGCCTGGGGACCCCTGCATCCCGCCAGGCACACCGAGACCGACCCTCCCCCACCCACAGTCCCATTCCCCGTTTCACAACCACCTCGCTGGTTCCTTCTCCAGGCGCGTGACTGACCCACTCCCCCCGCTCCTGGGGCATGGAGTTCGGGGCTAGGTGGGCTGCTTCTGGTGGCCCAAGTGGAGGCGCTCTCGCAAGGAAGGCCTGGCGTCCAGGCAGCTCGGTGCTCTCCGGGGCTGGGTAGTTGCAGGAGACTGGGCGCCGTGCCAAGACGCTCCCAGATCCGCTTGGGGCTCCTTCCCTTCTCCGCTCTTTCCCACCGGGGACTTCTGGGAAATGCGCGTGGAAAGCAGCGAACCTGTTTCTGTCTAATGTACGCGAGCCTTCCAAAGATGAGTGGGGTAAGACCCTGGACGCCCTGGAAGCTGCCCTGGCCCTGCACAAGTCCCTGAACCAGGCCCCTTTGCATCTGCATGCCCCGGGATCTGCCCACGCAGACCCCCACGTGTGGATCCCGCTCCTCCATGGCTCCCCACACGCAGACCTTCCTTGGGATGAAGCCTCCACCCTGAGACTTGACTCCCTTGGATTGTCCAGGGACATTCCTTGCCGTGCTTCGCTTCCCTTCCCACATCTGCCACCTTGGGACCTATGGCCTCCTGGCTTCTCTCCGGTAGAATTGTTCACTTCTCTGCTCTTCCTCAGCTCTGTGCCTTCCTGGAGAAGCATTTCCTAGATGAGGAGGTGAAACTGATCAACAAGAGGGGCGACCACAGGACCAAGCTCGGCAGGCTTGCTGGCCCGCAGGCGGGGCGGGGCGATGTGGGGCGGGGCGGGGCGAGTCATCTCTTTGGAAGGCTCAGCCTCCAGCACCACTAGGGGTCTCTGGAGCCCAGAGGCCGTGGGCGTGGGGGAGGGCACCGTTCCCCCAGCGCGCGGGCTCCTGCCCGAGCCCCTCCAGCCAGG